>NC_058152.1:12873215-13003536 GCF_011075055.1 Mangifera indica | reverse complement strand
TATATATATATATATATATATATATATATATTTTCATTAACTGAAACCGTGACGTCTCATCAAACGTTCAAACATTAACCAGATTAGGACGTCTCATCCACTGATTTCTAATTACGAGTGATGCTATTGATTCAATTAGTATGATTATATTATCCCATGAATATATATATATATATTATATATATATATATATATTATATATATATATGCACATAAAATTAATCTGGATAACAGTCTACAAAATTAATAATCAAGACCATAAATTAATCATCATATAACTTATTCTATCCATAAAACTAATTAATATACTTTCTGTGATTTAATTAAAAATGGTGCAGGTGCAATATAATAAGTGTGGAAGCATGCACAGTATCCTATCCACCCAAATAACTTACACATGCTTAATTCCTTCTCCTTTTCTTTTATTTCTTCTTCAACCTACAGACTACGTAATTTAAGCTGGCTTCCTGGAAAGAAGATGACGGTAACTTGCATGTTCTTTCAGATTTCGCTTCCTAACAGTTTCAGGTGGTGACTCAGTCACAACACCATTACATCAGTTTCGTGCAAATACGCCTAGTGTCTACTGCCACGCATATAATAGTCGATCTCCGTTTATTCATCAAAGATCCATGATCACTCTCTCTCTAACTCTCAAACATCAAAACATCCCATAACTAATCATTATCATCAATACTGTACGCTACCTCCACATAATACAACATATAATCACACACATATATATATATAAACCAACTTTCAAAATCTAGTTTACGACATGCAAAGTTTTACATGGAATTTATGGCCTACCTCTCCTCCGGCGATTACGTCGGTCTTCACGTGGCAGTTATCTCCTTGTCTAATTCCTTTCCTGGTCGACAAGCAACAGGTTCAGCTCTCTCCCTTTTTGACCAAAAGAATCGATTTTAAGAAAAGAAAACTGTGAAGATGTGAACTATAGCAGCCAGAAAAAAAATGGCTGTTTTTTCTTTTCTTTATATAAGGAAGCAGCAAAGTATTCGCCCAGGAAAGTAACTGCTTTAATAATGAAAATGAGACGTTTCCCTTTCTCTGCCCCCATTTTCCGGTGTTGATATCACTGCAAAACGCCTCCAGAACAAAAATTTATTTGTGGCCTTAAATTCCCATATCAGTGTGACTTTTAAAACTAAACGTGTAATATACATATATTTAATTCGTATATTAAAAAAATATAGCAACGAAATGCTCTTTTGAATTCTCCCTTTATGTATATAATTTCTGGATACAAGCATATACACACAATTTTAATACTAACAAAATAATCGGACAATGATAACGAAATGACTAAATTGTCCTTTTTATTAATTTGAGAATATTACACTCTCCCTTGAAGGCATTCTTGAATTGCGCAAAGTTGTTGCTTAATTAATTTTTTCAATTTTTATGATTTTGATAATTTAAGTACAAGTTTTTAGTGTTACTTTTGGCAGGTCGGTTCAACCTTGTAACACAAAAGCATTGATGGAAGAGTATATCAACCTTTGCACTAGCATGCAAAATTATATTAATTTGATTATGGCTTTCTTATTTAGGCCTAATTTCATATAACCTTTATATAATGAAAATCTTATAACACATTTTGATTTGTTGGTGGGATCAGAGCTTTCTAAGAATAATCTTGGGAATCACTTTAGTACTGGATGGGTCACCGTATGAATTTAAAAGTGATTAAATCGAATTTGAGTAAGGGTATCCTTAGCTCAAGATCAAGCCAAGCCAAATCAACTCGATCAAGTTGTTTGAAATTGTTTTGGAAAATACATCTTTTATAACAACATTTCATCCTTTTAACCATTTTCATTTTTTTTGATGATTCATTTTCCTCTGCATCATTTTTTTAACACTTCTTCTTTTGTAATGGTTTTTTCGAAAACTCATCACCAATCGAGTTAGCTAAGCTCAATCTCGAGCTCACCCTTCTAATTTCAAACTAAACTCAAATTAACCTTTATTCAGATTCATCTCTACCCAATCCATGTCACTGCTCAAATTGATAGTGGATTGTTGGGTTAGTCTCCACGGGTTTATCAGAAACTTTATCGCTTTTGTCAATATTTTTGTTTTCAAGATGGAAGAAGTAATTCAATGCTATCTAGATCTACCGCAAGAAAGAGATTTCAATTAGACAAATGGTTGCCTCTCTCTCTATTTTTTTTAAATTAAATTCAAATCATTAAATTATTATTATTTTTGTTAAATTATTTTTCAATTTTTAACCCGATTTATCTAATGTTGTATTTTTTTTCTTTTGTGATATCGACATACGGTTAAAAGCAGTCCTTCGAAGAATCCACCGGTGAATTTTATGAAACTTTTTTTTAATATTTAATTAATCAATTAGATAATTATTTTTATTGATATTTTTAATAACATAATTATTTCTTATTTTTTGCTAGAGAAGTGCACCTCGTGTATATCACAAGGCACAGAAATTGAAGCAGCTTGAACACATTCGGGGTGATGAAAATAAATTTAATTATTTCAAGAACCAGTTTGGCCTTCTCTCAATCCCGCTTAATTCATAAATAACATGAATTTAATATTTTATTTCATTGGATAATTTTACGAGAAGTGTTATATGCACAATTTTCATATATAGTTTTATACACAAATAATAATATGTTATCATATGATTGAATATGTAAAAATTAAAAATAAATTTAACTCAATCACATAATAATAGAGCATTATTTATGTACAAAGTTATACACATATTAAATAATCAATGTAAGTATATATGCCCTTAAAATTATTATTATTATTATTATTATTATTATATTAATTAGTTTTTTAGTGCTAATTTTGTGTTAATTGATAACTTTCATTGGGAACTTGAGCTAATCTACAAGAGCACAGAAGAGGCAGAGACTCTGAACAAAAAACTCAAGTAGGATTACATTCATTAATAATTAATTATTATTTTTAATTTCGAATATTAATTACAAATTAATTAAGTTATTAATATTTGATAATATTTACATGCTTTGATAGGGATTCTGAACCTGATCTCAACCACTATCTTGCACCGTCTCAACATTTAAGAACCGAGAAAAATCTGAAGGCCTCCCGGGAATTAGTCAATCAAAGAAAGTGGGTCATTAATTAAGGGAAAAGGACAATTCCCCACCCAAGTTTTAGTCCAAATTTAAATCATACCCACAGTATATGAAAAATCCAAGTATGCACCCATGGGCTAACTATCGTTGAAATTTTCAGTTAGAAGCAAGGGCAAAATTATCATTTTTTTCCTCCTTAGTTTATAAAACTCACATTTACCCTCATGATTAAACTTTGAAAAATTCATTTTTCTCTCTGTTTCAGGTCTCATCTCCATTGGCTTAAGGAACTTACAGTGATCAAAAAGAAATGAAGGTCTTCTCTATTGAAAGACGACCCTTCGTCATCCAGATCTAGACGACAAAGTTTAGACTCGATGAAATCCAGACGTAATGATGAAGCGTCGTCCTTCATCGTCCGATACAAACAATTAGTATAAATTAGGAATGTAATCAAGCCAAAGCAAGTAGCACTCAGCGAGCCAACCAAATTAGGGTTGCGTTTACAAGTTCACCAAACTGACCAATAGAAAGCTAGAGCATGGTTCAAGTTTAATCAAGTTGAGTTGGAAGCAACTCTTGAGTAAGGGTGGGTATGAACTAAGACAAGCCTAAATACCCCAAGCTTAAGTTTAATTCAAATTAAAAATGAGACAACTCAAGTTTGACTCAAGTTTGTTAAGTCAAAGTAAAAGATAGCTCGAGTTTGACTTGATACCTAGGTTTGAAGTTTGACTGAAGTTCATGACTCAAATTTATAGCTCAAATTCATGACTTGAGTTTACAACTCATATATAAAACGATATCATGTTATCCAATAATAGGCAGCTACTTACATAACTTAAATTGAGTTATGAGGCAAACTCAAACCGAGTCAAGTCAGATGCTTGAGTCATAAGTTAGACTGAGTCAAACTCTCACTAGCTTAAGTTCAACTCATTTATAAAAACGAGTTAACTCTTTCAACTCAAGTTTGACATAAATAAATTCGAGTCAAATCAAACTACTTTGAGTTGGCTTTCGAGATCAAGTCAACTCATTTCAAGTCCAACCAAACTCTCAAACAACTTGACTAAAGCTATACCCTTAGTATAAATACATGTAAAAACATTAATATATTATTATGTGAATGGATGATCCTCTGATCACATAATAATATATTAATGTTTATACTCATAATGCACAAAGTATTATTGAAATTTTGATCAAAAAAGTGTTACACTCAATTGTTTCTCAGATATCAGAAGTTGATGCTACTAATTTATGATTTTTTGTTGGAGTTCCTAAATAAATAAATTAATGTTCATTATTAGTACTCAAAAGTGAGAAAAATAAATTAAGTCATTTTTTCTCGTCAACATTCTGAATTTTAAAAGAAAATTAAAATAAAGATTTTCACCGAAATTTCGTGTAAAACTCAATGGAATTAGTAGGAATATATACGAAGGATGAAAGTGATCAATAGTCAACAACACTAATATACGAAAGCATTATAATAGTCTACGCGGTTGCTTGATGAAGCATTTCTAATGAATATATAATGGAAAAGTCTATAATTTAATTGAGTCAATACGCAACTATGTTAGTTTGAAAAGCAATGCTTTAAATCTCATAGGGGGTTTAACCTAAATAAGGTTAGATTTAAATTGAGTTTCTTCGAGCTCGAAGCGAGTTTTACTCGAATGAGTTTGGTTTGTCCATATCAAATTGATTTGAAATGAAAAAAAAAATCAATTTAAACAAATGGTAAAATAATTGTTTGACCTGTAATCATATATCACTTAGAGGTAGAACCAAATCTAAGCTATATAAACTTAGTTTAGATCGAATATGTCCAGTTGCAGTTAAAGATTAAGTTCGTTTTCATAAAATAAGTAAAATTCAAGTTGATTAAAACATCAAGTTTAAGTTGATTTGGATCGAATATAAAACAAAATTATTTTCAAACAGAGTTCCCCAGTCTCAAGTTAACTTTTTTCGATTCAAGTTGATTTTAAATTAAGTCTTACTTGGACTAGGGCTACAAATGAGCCAAGTAGCTTGCGGCTTGATTCCTCTTGAGTCAAGATTAAGTGCTAGCCAATCAAGTTTTGCACTCGATGCAGACGAGCTTAGTAAGCTTATGAGCTCACAACTGGACACGAATAAAATATCAATAAATTCATAAAAATTTCAAATATTACACCCACACTCTTAAAAGTTTATTTCTTAACTTTGACAATAAAGTGTTATTAGTAAAAACATAAGTTACCACATGTCAATGTATTTTTCCAAAATAAAGGGGTTAAAATAAAATTTTTAGAGTCAAAAGCTTGAGTTTGAATTAAAATTTTACTAGCTTGAACTATATATTTATTCAAATCAAACTTAAACCAAACACTCTAAACTAGATTTATTTACACCCTTAATTCAAAGTCAATTCGAATCAAATCTATCTTAAATATAACATTTTTGCTTTCAAGGATAACGATACTCTTTCCTGCATACTCTCAACAATAGCAATAAAAATTTTATCTTGGTAATATTATCGGTAGCCATCCCACCATATTAGAACTCATTGAACCATTATTTAAAAGCTCAGACTTCCAAAATCTTAGTCGGTCAGTCTCATGCTCATACATCTCCGCAGGCCATAGTTTTTTTTTTTTTTAATTATTATTATTATTATTATTAATGACAAGGAATCCTATTCGGATTGGAGTATTAAAACTCTAAATTCAATTATTGGTTTCACAATTTAAAAATTTAATTTTGATATAACAATCTAAACCTTTTTTGAACCGATCTGCCCACCAAATATAATTTTTTTTGTTTGAGATTATTAAATATAATTTTCTTGGTCCGCCGCCCAAGTATAATATTCAATTATTCAACCCTTTTTTTCTCCCTTGAATTACAAGAGAAATTTCTGTGTATAATACATATATATATATATATATATATATATATATATATATAGAAGCTGATTACAAAGCTACACTCATCACAAATCTCAGCTATTTTCTTTTTCCAAAATTTGAGAGCTACAGCCATGGGCGTTGTTGTTGCTTCAGGATTCACAAAACAGACGTTAAACTTGTTTCTTTTGTGTGTTTTTATCATTATTTTCTGCATAAATATTCCTGTTGCCGAGGGCAGAATCCGCAGATACAAATGGGAAGTGAAGTATGAATTCAAATCTCCTGATTGCTTCAAGAAACTGGCGATCACCATTAATGGAACAACTCCAGGGCCAACCATAGTGGCTGAGCAAAATGACACAATCATTGTCGAGCTGAAGAACAGTTTATTGACCGAGAATGTTGCCATCCATTGGCATGGAATTCGTCAGGTTAAGTAAAGAGTTAAAAGTATTGTGAATTTAGTGTGTTTTGAGACTGATTTTTGGCTGCAGAAAAATGGTTAATTTGTTTGTTTTTTGATTTGTTTCAGATTGGAACGCCCTGGTTTGATGGCACAGAAGGAGTCACTCAATGTCCAATTGTTCCTGGACAAACCTTCACTTATGAATTTGTTGTTGATAGGGTAAGTTGTGAGCTTTACAGCTTATTTGTTACATAAAATCTGTGCACCACTTTATTTTTTCGAAACCACCCTCCCTCTTTTTCAGCTGTTTTGGCTCAAATCTATAGCTCTACTCAAACAAGTCAATATGGAGTTAGATCTTCAGTTTGACAGTTTGGATTAATATCAACTCTTTTATCCATCAGGTTTATATTGTTCATCCCGATGACAAAAATTTTCACTCTTTCGATGACATCCGATGATACTGTTTACCCTATCAACAACTTTCCAATAACATGTATACCAACTCAAACTATAGCTAAACATTATGGATTAAATCCAAGTTTGAGTTATCTAAAGCTTGACTTGTATTGACTCTGCCTTTTATGGTTTATATGAATGGATTTTCTTAGAATTATGATAAAGTCTTGACTCATTCGAGATTGAAATTTGAAATCTTAACTTTGCATCACTGATATTAATTTAAAGATATATAATTTAGAAGTATAAATTAAAAAAGATACAGGTTTTTAAATACGTATAAAAAAAAAAAAGATAATTTTCAATTAACTGGTGCTAATAACAATTAGTTTTAAGTTAGTTTTTAATTATTTTTTCTGGTAGTTTTATTTTATTTTTTAATTTCTTTTAATTGTGATGATTTTTTAAAGTTTTTTATTAATTTTGATTTATATTTAAATTTTTAATAAGTCAAAATGTCAAATATATCAATTTTCTGCACTATCATTACAAAAAGTCAAACTTAACACCAACCAACTACAAATGGTCCTTTTTCTTGTACTTGGAATTTTTTGTCACCGGGTTTTATATGAGAAAGACGTTTTCCCACCCAAGACTCGAGGAAAATCTCCTTGAAATTTATATCTTGAATTCTTAAATTATAAAATTTACCCAAATTTTATTCCAGTGAATAGAAAATAATTTTGACACGGTAATAAAATCCTAGGTGATTGTATCACTCTAACCATTTTGTCCTTCTTTTTTTTTTGAAATTGACATATTATTTGTAACTATTTTTGTAAACACTTTGATCTGATCAAGCAACCAAAAAAGTGTAATTTGGTTGAATGGCACCTACCGAGGTGTAATGTAGGGTACAAAAAAATGTAAAATGTTGTTAAATTGCATCTATCTTGAGCAATTTTGATTAGATTGTATCTTTCTTGGTGTGATTTGATAATCAGCATTGATAATTTCTTTTCAAATTTATTTTTTACATGTTTTTGAAAAGGAAAATGATGTTTATATCCTTTTACCATCCATTTTTATCGTACTAAAAAATGTGCAATTTTTTTCTAATAGCTTTAATGTTATGTAAAATTTGTAAACTATCTTTTTTTCGAACCCCCCTTTTTCGCCCTTTTTCGAGCGGATTCAATTCAAATTCATAGTTCAATTTAAACAATTTCAGGTTTTTAAAATTTGAATTTAGATAGACTATTTTGTCTATCTAATTATATTATTCATCTCATTAACGATAATCTTCATGTTTTTAATGATATTGTTCACTCTGTTAACAATATTTCAATTACGTGTAGCAATTCAACTGAACTAAAACTCAGACTTTGAGCTGAGCATTATCGATTCAATCTGAGTGTGAGCAAACCTCATGCATTACCTTAGAATATTCTAATACTTATTTCTGTTTACTGCAGCCCGGAACATATTTGTACCATGCACATTATGGGATGCAATTAGAAGCTGGTCTCTATGGATCCATTCGTGTAATTTCAAAAGAACCTGAGCCATTTACCTACGACTACGATAAAACCATCATCCTGAATGACTGGTACCACAAAAGCACTTACGAACAAGCGACTGGCTTGTCCGCCATTTCATTCCAGTGGGTTGGGGAGCCTCAGGTACTTAACACAAGCCGTTTAACTTCTACAGGAAGATGAAGATTTAAAGTTCCATTTTCTTATTTTTTTTGCTCCTGTTTTATGTTTCAGTCGCTTCTGTTAAATGGAAGAGGAAGATACAACTGCTCTCTTTTGACCGGCCCGAGCACAGATGTTGCCGGCATTTGTAATGCTACAAATCCTGAATGCTCTCCCTTTACATTGATTGTTGTCCCTGGAAAAACTTACCGGTTGAGGATCTCTAGCTTGACTGCCCTTTCAGCCCTCAGCTTCCAGATAGAGGTAAATACCAGATTCGGATAGCTTAAACTATAACTTCACTTAATTTCAAAATCAGAGTTTTGAAAACCGAACCGGATTGGTCGGTCGGACCAGTTCGTCTGGGATACAGTAACCAGTTCAGTTCGGGTATCCAATAGCTTAATCATTTGAACCAACTGATAACTTATCCTAATTTTGAAATCATGGTTACTATGAAAACCAGACTGGATCAATCAGTCCAGTTGTCTCATTCAATCGAAACCCAATGACCAGTCCGGTCCAGGTAACCAGGCAGTCTGATGGGAATAGTAATTGGACCACGGTTCAACTAGGTAAAGTGTCTTCGTGCACAATTTAACCACTGGTTTACGACGGTTCAAGGGCATTCTTATATTAGGCTGGCATCAACATGCTTCTTGCAAAATATTTTACACATTCTAGGATACGAGTCTCAACATTAGTTGGGTACGGGCAGCATCATCAGACCACAAATTTTATTTACGATATTATTTCGCCGATTTACCTTCGATCCAATCGGTCAGATTGAAAAAAACATAAACTTGGATCCAACCAGTCAGATTGAAATAAACATAAACTGAGCCTTTGGCAGGGCCAAGACCAAGTCCTATAATTAGGACATTAGTCCAAATAAAGCATATTTATCTATTTCTGGGCTTAGTCCATTTATGTTCCTGACCCAATAATTTTCTTATGCAGGGCCACAATATGACTGTTGTTGAAGCAGATGGGCATTATGTGGAGCCATTTGTGGTCCAAAACTTGTTCATATACTCAGGAGAGACATATTCAGTCCTGATAAAAACTGACCAAGACCCCTCCAGAAATTACTGGGCTACAACCAATGTTGTGAGCAGAAATGCCACAACTCCACCAGGCTTAGCAATTATCAATTACCATCCAAACCATCCCAGAAGATCTCCTCCGACAATCCCGCCCCCAGGCCCCCTCTGGAGCGACATTGCGCCACGGTATAACCAAAGTCAAGCCATCAAAGCCCGCCAAGGCTTCGTCATTCCACCACCCCCAACCGCAGACAGAATGATCGTATTTCTTAACACACAAAACACCGTCAACGGCCAAACTCGCTGGTCCGTCAACAATGTATCATTCAACCTGCCTCACACACCTTACCTCATTGCTCTCAAGGACAATTTACACCATGCATTTGATCAGACTCCGCCTCCGAACGGATACGATTTTAAAAACTATAACATCTACAACGGTTCCGAAAACAAAAATGCAACCACTAGCAATGGCATTTACAGGCTACAATTCAATTCAACAGTGGATATTATTCTTCAGAATGCAAAAAAAATGGCTGAGAATGATAGTGAGACACATCCTTGGCATTTACATGGGCATGATTTTTGGGTACTTGGCCATGGAGAAGGGAAGTTTGACATTTACAATGACCCGAAGAAGTACAATTTGGTGAACCCAATTATGAAAAATACAGTGCCGGTTCATAAATATGGATGGACTGCTTTGAGATTCCGGGCGGATAATCCTGGAGCCTGGGCTTTTCATTGCCATATTGAGTCCCATTATTACATGGGGATGGGCGTTGTGTTTGCCGAAGGAATTGACAGTCTTGGAAAGTTGCCTTCTTCAATTATGGGCTGTGTGGGACATTAATCAGTAGAATACAAATTCTTTATCTATTTCTCTTTATAGTTTGTGTAAAATTTGTTTTAAAGGTATTGATACCTTTCCTTGAAAAGAAATAATAAAAGCAATGTATTTGACTACTTCAGCATATGATGATCTTCGATTTCCACCGTTGTTTCTTATCATCGACCTTGGAAACCGGCGGCGCCAAACCACAACCTCCGTCCTACTCCTCCATCCCCGAGTATGCACTCTCACGGAAATGATCTCCATCGCCTAATACTCCAAGGCCATTGCCTTTTACCGTCATTGTTCGGTGGTTCATATTTGAAAAAATGTCAATTTAAAAATTTATGATGGATGGAACGGGTATTCCATCAGAGGAGAACGAGCGTTTCAGACAATGAATAAGTCATGTAGGGTTGTTATCTGTATAAATATAAAGTGAGATCCACTCTGCCCCTTAGTTAATTCAAGAATCTGGACAATTAATTTCTATAAAAAAAAAAAACTGCCAAATCAGCCAAAATATTGATTATGGGTTTCTTTCTCCTGTTATGCGCATAAGGAAAATATGTTGCAATCGACTAGTTGACCAATCAAAAAAATAAGTAACACCTTAAATAATAACATAAACAAATAAATTATAAAATTTTCATAAAATATTATTATAAAAAAATTAAGTTTAGCATATTTTATTTATTTCTAATTTCTAGACTAACAAAATAGTAATATTACATATATTAACAATAAGTATAAATATAAATATAAATAATAATATATTATAATATAATTATTATACACATTTATACAAATTATTAACACATAAAATATATTTATAATAAAATTTTATAAATAATTTACAACTCTGGAAAGTGAGGTGTCACTACTTCATTGGCTATGCTAACCAGTTGTAATTAGTAAATCTACAACCCAATGTAGACAGGAGAGACCCCCTTTTAAGTTGACAATACCCAACATTAAATTCTTCTTCTTTGCCCCAGATTTTCTTATATATTTTCTCTTAATCTTCTTCCTCTTGTGCTCTTCTTCTATTTTCACTATTTTTCTCACCATGGGAAAGAGGAAAATCGAGATTAAAAAAATAGACGACTCAACGAAATGTCAAGTTACATTTTCTAAGAGACGAGGTAGTTTGATCAAGAAAGCTCATGAAATTTCCATCTTATGTGACGTCGATCTGGTTCTAGTCATCTTCTCTGCCCGTGGCCGTCTCTACGATTTCTGTAGCTGTGCAAGGTCACAATTTAATTTATTTTTTTATATATATTAATCTCAATTAAAATATTTGTATCTAACCCATAACAATTCGAATAGCCGGTTAAATGGTAAAATTTCAAACGTCAAAGTAGGCTCGATTCAACACTTATAAATAAATTTGAGTATATACTTTAAAGTCTTCTTATATGACCATGTTAAAATGAGAGGTCCAAACGAAGGGTAGGGATGGATTTAATCTAAGTTGTTGAAGAAGCTCATATTGATGTTTGTTACAAACAAATCAAGTTTGAGTAGGAATTGCCTTAGCCTCAATTCAATTGAGTCATTTGAAATTTATTGGAAAATTCATCTTATATTACTACTTTTATCTTCTTTGACAACTATTCTTTTATTCCGGTGATTTTTCATTTTCATTATTTCCGACGACTCTTTTTCTTCTTTTGCAACGGCTTCTAGCTTCTCCGACAAACTTACCACCAATTGAGCTAGTTAAACTCAATCTCGAACAAACCGTTCTAGATTTGAGTCAAATTTATGCTGATCTTTATTTGAATTTGTCTATACATATGAATACTTTTAACATTTTTTTGTCACTATTTTTGTTTTCAGGATGGAAGAAGTAATTCAACGCTATCTGGATCTACCACAAGAAAGAAGATTTCAGTATACACAAATGCGCCTCTCTTTCGTTTTTTTAATAATTAAATTCATATCATTATTATTTTTGTTAAATTATTTTTCAATTTTCAACGTGATTTATAGCTGATCGTTGTATTTTTCTTTTGTGATATCGATATATTGTTAAAAGCAGTCCTTCGAAGAATCCACAGGTAAATTTTATGAAACTTTTTTAAATATATAATTAATGAATAAGATTATTATTTTTATTAATGTTTTTAATAACATAATTCTTTCTTATTTTTCCTAGAGAAGTGCACCTTGTGTATGTCACAAAGCAGAGAAATTGAAGCAGCTTGAACACATTCGGGGTGATGAAAATAAATTGAATTATCTCAAAAACCAGTTCGGCCTTCTCTTAATCTCTCTTAATTCATAAATAAAATGCATTAAATATTTTACTTTTTTTTTATTGGGTAATTCAATTGCCAAATTTTTTATTTAATTTTGATTTTTTTTTTCTGTTGGTACAACCTTCATCAATCGTGCCTGCTTTCATTTTGATCAAGAATCCATGTAAGTACATTTATATACCCTTAAAATTATTATTATTATTATTATTATTTACTTGGGCAAATTTTATTAAATTAATTAGTTAATTAGTACTAATTTTGTCTTATTTTGAAATTTTTCATTAGGAACTTGAGCTACAAATCCACAAGAGCTCAGAAGAGATAGAGACTCTGAACAAAAAACTCATGTAAGATTACATTAATTAATTAATTTATTAATTTCCAATATTAATTACAAATTAATAAAGTGATTAATATTGGATAATCTTTGCATATTTTGGTAGGGATTATGAACCTGATCTCAACCAGTATCCTGTACCATCTCAGCTTTTAAAGATCGAGAAAAACCTGAGAGCCTCTCTGGAATTAGTCAATCAAAGAAAAGTGGGTTACTAATTAATTAATTTATTTATTTATTTATAAACATTTAGTATTAATTAATTATTTAATTCTTTTTTTAATTACTGTTATTATTGTTGATGTTGTTGTTGTTGTTGTTTGTAGATCAAGTTGGTAAATAATTCACCATCGAATAAGAGAAGACACAAATTTCAGGTATAATTACATATTATACTGATTTAAAAAATCTCATATCAAATAATAGTCGAGAGTCTATATACAATATAAATTTATTATCTCTTTTTCTCCCGCAAGAGATCTTTTAATAAAAAAAATCATGAGGTCAACAAAGTCTAAAATAGTTAATATCTCGTAATTTTAGGTTTACTATGTACGGATCAAAACAATATCAATAATATATAATACGATATTCTACTTGAGATTTTGTCTGATTACTGAGAATTTGTCTATACATGAATAGAAGAAGCAAACGGAGAAGAAAAGATCGATTCATGCTCTTTATTCTCACAAGTTTGATGGTAAAAGGGCTTTCGGTCACACAGGGCAAAACCCTACCTCTAGTGATCATCAACTTCAATCTATGCAAAGTAATCCTGGGAGTGATTCTTACAGGTTCATTATCATTGATTAATCATTATTTATTATTAGTTGTTTTTAATTATTTATTATTGACCGATTGATTATCTACTAAAAGTTATAATATTTCTCATTATAAAAACTAAAAATTATAAAAATATATTAGTGAGACTGTTCCTCTCCCCTTGTCGTCACCCTTGCATTGTCACCAATCAATCAATGACAAATTTACCAAATGCTAATGCGCTTAACTTTGGTTGGATTTTGTCGTTTCCACCAACTTTGAAAGGCCTCATTGCCCACACAAGCCATAAACGTGTCTAAATTCGTTAGTATTTCCGGCAACCAATATATAAGAAAGGAGTGAAAAAAAGTAAATTGGAAAGGAAAAGAAAAATATAAGTAATCATGATAAATTAAGAGTGAAAAATTGCTTCATCAAAGTTTGAGTGGGACATAGTTATTTGCACTTTTGTTTTTTATATCTTAAAAGTTAAAACGAGATTTCTAACTTCATAGGATGAATTCTGCTGCAGATCAAAGTTCCATGGAAGTCCAAATGAAGAATTTCTAGCTCAGTTAAATGGAAACAGAATGGTTAGTAATTACTCAGGCAATCCAATTCCTATAGCAAGCTTCCCTTCAAATTATTTTCCAGGATTTTCTTCCTCATCAACTCCAGGATTTCAAATTCCACAGGCTTTTTCTCCAATCCAGGTCACCATCTCTTACACTAAATCCCCAACAAAATTGCAAGATTATTTGATTATTAGGGCACACTTTGAGAAAACTGAAAAAATTGTTGATATATCATCGATTGCAGCTGTCGAAAATAGGGTATCGAAACACATTCGAGATTCCAAATCAACGGCTACAAATGTCTGGAAATTTTTCTATGGTATGTAATTGAATTATTATTAATTTTTCTAATTTATTAATCATTATGAATTTAAATATCTCACTCAAAGCATAATTTTTTTTGTAGTATGATCTGCCAGAATTTGAAAATGTTGGGGTGAGTAATAATAATCTGAAATTTCAGAATATAATTTCACCTTCACCATGTCAATTTATGAATTGGAATGTCAACAATGTCACAGTTCCTTTGAAGTCTGGGAGGTACGTATAATTTTTTTTTATATAATATAAAGTTTTTATTTGACTTACAACATTATATTATTTCTCATTTCATTTTTCTTATATTATCCCCTCAGGAATTTCTCCGGTAATGTTACCAATGTCGCAAATAATGCCAGTACCATCAGCAACAATTTTCAAGTACCTTATTTTACCAGCACCCTTTGTACTCCTAACAATGTTGTTATCAACGACGTCATTGAAGATAACAACAACAACAATGGCAATTGTTATGTGGGTCTTGACCAATTGGACAATATTCCTAATGAGGTGAGATACATTAAGCATGCTTGATTTACGTTTGAGGGGGTAAATTACAAAGTTACCTCTTATTGAATTGCTACATGCAATTTGGTAATTTCGGTTAATTTCATAAATTACGGCATCATTACTTCCTTGATTAACTTTAATCAGGGCTGCAAACGAGCTACAAGCAGCTTAGCTCGATTAATGTGGAGTCGAGCTCCAATGACTTGAGTTTTGCACTTGAGATTCGTCTCACTGTTGTCATATTATACTCAGCTCTATTAGTTTGCACCTTTAACAATTTAATATTATAATATTGTTAGTTTTTAAAATTGACAAAGTAAGATTGTGCTTCTTACCTCACCCTCTTAATTTCATAAACAAACAATATCACCCATGATTTTTTATGTTTGACTTTGAAGTTAAATATAGTTGAAAGGCCAAAAGACTTATTACCACCCAAGGTTTAGTGCATCCCCAAACTCTCATCTGTTAAATTTTGAAAATTTAAATATTCATTCATCTATTAAATTTTGTTATTGTTATAAAAGATACAAATATCATTTAATAATTTTATTTAAAAAAAAAATTTATAAGTTTTTTTCCATCTTAATTTAAAAAACTCACAATATCACTCCTACCCTAGTTGAAAAAGAAAAGTGTGACGGAGTCTATGCATGCATGAAGTATTATTGATTTCGAAAACCAATGGGTATGATTAAGAAAGAAACTTGATCAATCAATTTCTTTTTCTTTTTTTTTCAGGCTGAAAAAGGAGATGGAATATTGAGCACAACAGGGAATTTACAGAAAGACCCCTGCGACTTGGATGACCTAAATTGGGATATAGAAGTAAATCTGGATGACCTTTGACAATTTACTAATGTGATCATGAAGAATGAAAATCCCTTAACATGCAACTTCTTAATTTGTTTAGAATTAAATTAACAAAAAAGTTCTTCAGCAACTTCTACAAATAATTTCACTATTCATCTTATTGTTGTTTAATTTCGAACCTTCATTGATCGCTTGACAGTTCGATGCAGCCTCAACCTATTATTGTGACATCATTGTTGCCATATCTTGACCTCCAACTTCATCATCCTGGGATGATAAACTGTAAATTGAGTGACATAAATCAATACTAAAATGCAAAATTTTAGTATATTTTAAAATTTTTTTACCTTAATTTGGGAAAACGAGGTAGGGTTTACCAATGCGTTGAGGAGCTCAGTTGTCGTGTATTGATGCCACGGAGAAAGACTTGTGAATGGCTCAGAACCAGCACAAATTTGGCTAGGGTTTTGCCCATTGATCTCATCAGGCAACCAATTTATAACCTCATTTTCTAAAGAATTTCCATCTTTTGTATCATTATAAATTGGCATACTAAATGGATTGCATGACGATATATGAATATCCGAAAGTTGTTTCTAAAAACAAAAAATAAAAACAAATGAACACAAAAATACAGAATAATTTTGTTGAAACTAAAAATTTAAGAGTAATACTACATGTATACACTAACAATGGGAACATATTAGGGGTATAATCAAATTAACGAAATAGTGTTCACTAAGCCGACCAAATTAGGGTTGAGCTTACAAGTTCACTAAACCTGCCAAAAGAAAGCTCGAGCTCGGCTCAATGTTAGTTAAATCAACTCACGGGCTACTCTTGAATAGGAGTGGATATGAACCTAGACAAGCTAATTAACACCTTCAAACTCAAGTTCGATTTGAATGAAAAATGGGGCGACTTAAGTTTGACACGAGTTCTTCGAGCTAAAGTTAAAGGTAACTTGAGTTCATCTTAGTCTCTAAGTTTGAAGTTTGACTTGAATTTATGACATGAATTTATGTCTTGAGTTCATGACTTATTCACAAAACGACAGTATTTCATCTAATAATAGGTAGTTGCTTAAAATGATCAAGTTGAACTTTGATCAAGCTCAAACCGAATGGAGTTATCTGCTCAACTCACGAGCTGAACTCTCACTTGCCCAAGTTCAAACTTAGTTTCAAAAATAAGTCAACCCTCTCAATTCGAGCTTAACTTGAGTTTGACCTAAATGAGTTCAAGCTAAGTAAAACCAAGTTGAGTTAGCTTTTGAGATCAAATCAACTTGGTTCAAGTCCGACCCCACTCTCCAACGGCCTAACTCAAATTATACTCTTAGTAGAAATACAAGGAGAAAGCTAACATATCACATAATAATACGGTAATAGATATACTCATATTTGTATTCATTGTCAATACACGAAGTATTATTGAAAATTTAATTTAAAAAAGGGTTGAGATTTACCTTTCTTTGTGCTATACATGCCATGGTCTCTAGTAAATTTTTCTCACAGGATTCAACTTCCACCATTGTTGTCAATTTTTGCATATCAGGTTCATATTTCCTAAGATAAATAATAAAAACAAATTAATCAATAAATTAATTATATTGATGATAAATTTTTTTCGATTAATTTCTAATATTATTAATTGATAATTCTTGCTCTCTAACCTCAGTTGTTTCTCAGATGTCAGAAGTTGATGCTGCAAATTTATGATTTCTTGTTGGAGTTCCTAAATAAATTAATTAACACTCATTATTATTACTCAGAATTTTTAAAAAAAAATAGTCATTTTCTCTTGCGAACTATATAATTTTTTTAATTAAATAAATATTTTCACCAAAATTTTGTGCAAAAAATAAAGCAAATTATAAGAAACTAAAACGTCCACATCTAAAAATTTGTATCACAAAGTAATCAAAATTAAGAAAAATAGTCATTTCCACTAATGTTCTGATTTATTTTTAGTTTAAATAGATTTTTTGCAAATATTTCGTGCTAAAATTAATCGAATTATAAGAAATTAATACATCGACATTTAAGAATTTTTATTAGGAAATAATCCTTCCAAGTAATTACCTCAAAATTTTTGTTAACAACCTCAGGCCTGTAATATGAAAGATTAAATTATATAAAATAAATAAAATAAAATGCTATTTAAAGAAGAATTAATTTATAAATTAGAAATTAAAATACTTGGAAAGTTGAGGATCTATCTGATCATCTTCTGCCTGGATTTTCTTTATGATGCTAACCAAAAACTGCATTGTTCATAACAATCAAAATCAGAAAAAAAAAATTACAACATTTCTCAAATGGTATCAATCTTTCCAAATATATTTTGAAAAAACAATTTGACTCATTTATTTCAAATCCATTTTCATAAGATTTATTGTATGGTCGAAAAAAATGTATTTAAATTTTATACCTCTCTATTCTGAATAATCCTACAAACAAACATAAACATCCTTGTCAATATTATCATTCTCAAATAATATCGAATATATGTACATACATAAATATATATAAAAAAATAAAATAACTTACGATCCTGTTGTTTGATCCGATAGATTTATGTAACGCGTAAGCACATCTTCGATCCTTAAAGAAAAAAAAAAAGATAAATGATGAAAATGCATGCATCCATGCAAATTAAATTAAATTAAATTAAGATGAAAATGAGAATAAAAATAAATAAAGAAATAAAGACCTTCGTTTGTTGGAGAAGAGACTGAGGCGACCAGAAGGAGAGAACATAATAAGAGCAATATCAATATCGCAAAGAACAGCGAGCTCATAAGCCTTCTTGATGAGTCCATTTCTTCTTTTGGAGAAGGTCACTTGTCGATTTGTGCTGTTTTCTATTTTAGTTATTTGTAATTTTACACGACCCATTTCTCTCAAAATTATTCCTTTTTTTTATATATATATTTGTGAAATTTTTCTGAAAATATTTGAACTTTGAAGAGGAGACCAGAAGATTTTATATTTATGTGATGAGAAATTAAAGGAGAGTTACAAGGATTTAATTACGTGTAATAAATTATTTTGAGTTTATAAACTTGATTTGAGCACCCCTTTATATATTTTTTCCAAGATATTATTATTATTATTATTTGTAATTATAATTTTGTTCAAGCTTATATAAACTCGGACACACGTGTTGATACGTATATTTTCGAAAATTTTCAAATTCAAACCTCCATTTTTTCGTAAATGTTAAAATAATATCTTTAGTTGATTTCACAATTTTCTTTTGTGAATTTAGAAAATAAAAAAAGTAACAATAAAAACTATGCAATCATATTTTAGTACACAATTTAAATATACAGATTATATATCGTCATGTGATTAAAAAATTTTAAATTAAAAATAAAATAACACTCAATTACATGATGACATATCATCTGTATACTCAAATTATGTAACAAAAATATGTACAGAAAACATTACTCAAAAAAATAAAGAATGGCTTGTATAGATAAATATAATATAAATTTGATGTATTGTGTTTTGCTTTTCATATTTAACAATATGAACCGAATTTTTTTATTATTTTTTTAAAATGTGTAATTTAGACAATTTTTTTAAATTTTGGTATTGAAACAAAGTATTTCATAAGTTAAAAATCGAATGCTCATAGCAAATAAATATTTGGGAAAAGAAAGAGTCATAAGAGTAAAAATGGTAAAACTAAAAAATCTCACCTAGAAGAGTGGAAAGGTTGGTTATGAAAATGGTGATTACTACTTAACATGTGAATGAAATTAATTTAGTTCAATGATTTTCTTTTCGATCTTTAAAGATTATATTTTTCTAGTTTTAATGTTAAAGGATATTTTTATAAGTTTGTAAAATATTAATAAAAAAATTAAAATTATATTTTAACTCTAACAGATCTAAATCCGTAATTGTATGGATTACAGTTGAAATTATAATTGGATTCGCAATAATTCTAGTGTAATTCCAACTAAATTGTATCATCTTACGTGATTTAATTAGGCTAACGTTAGAATGATGCGATTATGATTATAATTGTATCATCTTAATGTGATTCAATTAAAATTAAATTATCTTAAATTTTAGAGTTTGGGGTTTAAAGTATTTTTTTTAATTAAGTCTAAATCACTTAGTATCACCTCTTTGTCGCTTTTTAAAAAAGTGAAGTCTTTACCCACTTACTAGACAGTAAAACCTCATATATATCTATGTCTCCATCATGTTTTATCGACAAAGTGGTCATCAATTCCAAAAAAAATAATGCACTCAATTCATGTGCAAGTTTTTAAAGGTAATGGAAATATCTTTACTATGCATGCCATGTTAGTGGATTTGTTTTAGGGTTTGAAAGCAACCTTATTCATTTTTTACTCTCATCTAAGCTGTATTGATCCTGCAGCCTCATCCTCCAATTGCGAAGAGTAGCTATCAAGCTTTTTATTCTACCAAATTTTTACCTAATCCTATTTTATTATTCCTTTTTTTTATCATGTATAAATTAATAAAAAAAATAATGTTACGTATACCTCAGTTTTGAATACCTAATTAGATATCTAAATAACATAACATCATACCTGTATACTGTTTATTAAACATTTAAACAACATTCAACCAAACATAACTATGAGCAGGTGATATATAATGCGTAACTTATCAAATGAATTCAATTTGAGTTCTAATAAAATAAAATGTTTTGTTTTCCAACTTTGCCAACTTTAAAACTGATAAAATAAAAATTAGAACAATATATAACCAAATAAAATCGTGACCTATTGGTATGATGCAAAATTGATGATGGGTCAATCCGGTCCGGGTTTTAAAACATTAAAATTTTCCCTTTTTTACTCCTGTTTTTATTTCTTTCTCTTTTCTTGTGATTATTGGAAGACAGTTTAATGTGGATATGCAGAAGAAGAAGCTCCTAGAATTGCACATGCAGAACAAAATGATAATGACTTTACGCATCCTCGGGATCCTGGAAAGGTTTCTATTTTCAACAATAAAAGTTGAAATATTTGAAACCTAGATTCTCTCTGCCATGTTTGCTTTTATTTTTTCTTTTCTTATCTTTGCTTCACTGGGAATTTTTTTTTCTTCTTCTTTTTGGTTTATAAGCTCTCTCTTTTAGCAACCAAATCTGTTATTCATGCAGTATCTCACAGCTCAGGCACCATCTAAAATGTACATTACTGCTAGAACTAGCCAAACTCGAGCTCAGGTAGCCTAGCTTGAGTTCGTGTTAAATTGGTTTGAATACAGTGAATAATCGAAAATTTTGTGACAAATTCATCTTCTCCATCAAGGTTTCTTCTTCGTGATTTTTTTTATTTTTCATTTTTGACAACCATTTTTTTTTTCTTTTAGCGTTTTCTGACAGCTTCTTCGAAAACTTCATCACATGGGGGACCCTGCAAGGGCAAAATAGAAATTTTATTTATGTAAAATAGATTTCTGATGAAAGACAGGTGATACAAAGCAGAAGATGTGAAACCATAGCTGGGTTTTACCATACATTGTGGACACTTTTTTTTGTAAAGAAGCAATAACATGTAGCTAGAAATAGCAGAATCTTTCATGCCATAGCCATGGTAGGTCAGCTATATGCAACAGCCAGCTTGCATTTTCTCATTCTATTTCTGGTTCAATCATACAGCTAGATGTGGCTTAGCATCATGCACGAGGACTTTGTCAAAAACTAATTGAGCCATTCTAGGCCCACCTTAACCACTGCACAAGGTTTGAATCTTTTGTTATAGGTCATTTTAACGGTTAAATTATGTGGTCATTTTAACCAAGGCCCAAATGAGGGCAACTTAAATGAACTTAAGTTCGAATTTAAATTTGAAAATTAAATATTTTTAATTTCAAATTCAAACAGTATTTGGTTAGTCAAGCTCACAAATCTAAAAAAATTTAATACGAATCAACTAAAATGACAATATTTTAATTATTTTTTACTTGATTATAATACCGAACTGAGTTCAAAACTCGACGTAGCTCGACATTGTAAATGAACTCATGCTTGAGCTTAGCTCCCCTCAAACAAGCTGAGCTTAAACAACTTTGAGACAAGCTTGGAGAGCTCGAATCCGAGCTAAACTCCACTCAAACATAGTCAAACTCATCTCAATTTGAATCCAATCATAGGTTAAATTGATTATGATCTAATTTTTTAATTTATCTCAAATTTAAACTCACCTTGATTGTTTTCCTTGAGTACCCAACAGTTTATTTAAATAATACATCACTTTAACCACAACCGCCAATTGATCCTCTAAATACATTGAACAGAAGAGAACAAAACATTGATTATTAACTAGTTACTTAATCCTCTCACTCACCGTCTCTAATATTACAGCGAAAAAAATACACAACTAAAATGAAGAAAATAAAGATGAAAATCAAAATCCTGGAAGCCTGAAAGGGAATTTTACAATCTACATGATGGAGCAAGCATTAGGATTGTCATCACTGAACATTGTGATGTAAGGATCTGCAGAGCCATAAGTTGTGACAGTGGCATTTGTTGCAGGATTTTCAACCTTCCTGACATAACCTGGAGGAGCTTTCTTGTCATAAGCCGGAGCTATGTATGGTTGAGCCACCAAATTGTACGGAACATATGGCCATATCTCTGCCTTTTTCCCTGTTGATTTTGCCTTCTTCAGCACCTTGTTTGCCTCCACATATCCTGTCACACTCACCTTCTGTTGCTTCCTGTTTATCTCCACAGACTTCACCCCTGCAAAAAGTCATAAACTTAAAGCCTTCGAACTTACCGAAAACATTTTAAGACCAAACTTTTGATTTATCTTATGCAGGAGTAAAGAGAAAATAGTGCTTACCACTTAATGAGGAGAGGGCATTTTTGACCTTGAGTTCACAGCCATCACAATCCATTCTGACTTTGAGATCAACAGTCTGCAGTTGTTTCTTTTTCTTCTTGTGTTTATGGCCACCACTTCCCATTAAATCAGACAAATACTCCAAGGTCCCTCCAACTCCCATTTTTTCAATTTTCTGAAGCTTTAGGGCAATTATTATTTCTCCAGTCTCAGAGTCTTAACACAAAAACGAACAACAACCCAGAGAAGTTTTCACAGATAAACACCAGAAAGATGCAGAATTTATAGTGGAGAAAATGAAGGAATAAAAATTGAGCAGTGTGCTAGAATTCAGAAGCTGCAAGGAACTTGAAATGGATTCTTTACTTCGATAGATTGCCTTGAAACAAAAGAAAGAAAGAAAGAAAGTAAAAGGTTTAAGCTTTGAAGGCTCTCATAATACTGTTTGCCAAACTCTGAGAGGTCTCTTTTATAGGCTTTCGGGGAATTCAAACCAAGGTAAAAAACCTGGTGGCCCCCAAGGACAACTGTACAAAAGCTTGAGCAAAATGGATTTTTTTTACTGGGTGGATCTAAATGGAGTTGGCTTGGCTTGAACAAAGCTATTTCAAGCTGAAACTTTAACTTGGTTTAAGAGCAGTTTATTTGAGTATCCGGCGATACAATTTATCTTGTTGACAATATCATTCACAATGCAACAACACTTTGCATTATGTTGTCAGTTCTCGAATAACATTGTACACCAACTCTATCAAATTGAGTTCAAACCAAATCCAAGCTTGGCTTGAACCTAATTCGCCCGAATAATGATACCCTTTTGGAGAATGATTTAATTACAAAGTATTTATTATTAAGATCATGATTTGGGTTCTTTTTTTCATGTGTAAGACATTTACGCTTCTTGTTTAAGGCAAATAAAAAAGGAAATTTTTTTCATTAACTTCTCATTCTAAAAAATTTTTGGATTCAATGGGGACTAAAATTTTGCTTGTTAAAAACATGTCTTAAAGAACACATACTTACTGCAAAAAAATATATTTATTTTGATTATAGCATCCAACATTTTTAAACTCAATCAAGTGTTGACCTAAAGAAAGAGTTTATTCACAAATCAATTGATCCAATTAGTTAAAGTAATCAGTGATGTCAACATGATATAATTAAAATTTTTTAATAGGATTTAGTCAAGTTAACATTAATATGACAGTTAGATCAGTTTGACCCAATGGTTGAACTATAATATGAAACAATTCATCTAATTCTAACTTAAATTAATTTGGTCTAAAAACTAGAACAAACTCTGACCATTACTCAAACTAGATGTTTCACCAATTCCTCGTCAAACCAACTAAACTAATCCAAATTTTAAAACATTAATGTCGATAGAAAATACAAGTATAATTTTTAATGCATTAATATATTATTAACAATATACTATAAAAACAATCCATGATTTAAAAAAATGCATTAGTGTCTTTTATGTTGTTGAAAACCTAAAATGTAATTCGAAACTTTGTCAAATTATCGAAAAGTTTTTGTTATAGTATAAACTTATATAGTTGTATATATTTATATATATTATTAATATACATAAATCGTAAAAATAAATAATGATAAATTCTTTTTAAATAAGAGCACAAATTATAAAATTTGAAAAAAGATCTTCAATTAAAAAATAATCTGAACCCTGTGGTAAATCATTCGTAAAATAATGCAAAGTAAATATTTGAAGCTGTACACGGAAAGGGACATTTTCAAAGCCGGGAAGCAGCAAGCACCCACTATTATTAAAATAATTGAATCAAAATAATTATAATGAAATAAATAAATAAATAATTAGAATGTCGACAGCACAGAAAGTAGCTGGAGGGTCAACATGAACAGCTTCACACGTTTGAATCTTGATCTTCAATCAGGAGCTGGCTGGCTCCTTCTAATTGTGGGGCTGTCCATTTGATTCTTCAAGTCTAAGGAGCCTATCATTTCAAAATTCAAATATGAAACCTGTAAAACCAAATTAATATCATGCCTGGTAACTAGGGTTTTGACCCCAGACCAGGCCATGGCCGGTTTGGGTCTTTCCCGATCCAATCAGTCCGAATGGAATATAAGAACTATTGATATACATATATGTGTATAAAACTATATACACCCAGTTTTAAATTCAATTGGATATTCAGATAATGAAAAAAACCAATGAACCTATGGGTGGTTGATGCAATTCAACCATTGTTCAAAGTGATTCAATAACTTAAACATTTTTTTAACTTTATTCTGATCGGATTAACCAAGGGTTTGATGAATACGTTAAAATTTTCTAAATATTCACAACATTCAACATTTGTTATACTCGAATTACAAAAGTTAATGAAAACCCTCATTCAGGATATACTTTCAAAACTTATTTATATGGATAT
Source organism: Mangifera indica (assembly GCF_011075055.1). Lineage (NCBI taxonomy): Eukaryota > Viridiplantae > Streptophyta > Magnoliopsida > Sapindales > Anacardiaceae > Mangifera > Mangifera indica. The sequence goes on along the minus strand of NC_058152.1, from coordinate 12,978,306 downwards.
AATTTAAATACAATATTTATATACAAAAATAATGTGTTGGTATATTATTAAATATTATTTTATTATTAATTTAAAATTATAATATTTTCCAAAATTACGAATTAACTAACTATTTATTTAATTATTTATGTCACTTTGGAGGTGAATAATTAATACAAACTTAATTGTCATGTAGTTGTCTTTGTTTTGCTTCCTACCAGCACTAAGTTTAGGTAATAATATTAATTAATATTACCGCTAAATATATGCTTCAAGCCCCTGGATTTTCCATTCAATTATTGCTTCAATACGACAGAAATTAAAAGTTGGCTCTATATAAATTAAAAATATATTTGACATCAAGGATTTATTATAAAATAAAATGTTGGCACCTATTTTGACTTATAATAATAATAATAATAATAACATAATAATAATTAAAGTAAGCTTTTAATGAAAAAATTAAACTATTATAAAAACTTTACTTTGTTTCTTCATCATTAGCATTGAATTCATTTAAAATAGCAATAACATAATATTAGCCCTTAAGGGGTTTTTTTATTCCAGTTTGTGAAGATTATCTTGATAATTATTCTCTTGTTTGGTTTATCGGTAATAAAATATTATAGTAATTTTTTATTACCAATACTGACGTAGAAAGTAATATAGGTGGTAATCTAATTACCACATTCACCTTAGGTATTTAAAGATTACTAAGGTAATCTTGATTTTATTATAATTATATTATTATTTATTAGTTTTTTAAGAAAAAATAAATTTATTTTTTATTAATATGACAAATAATATAAAAAATATTTAAAAATAATTATATTAAAAAACATTTAAGTAAAATAATTTACTAGTAATATTTATTATCTTTAACTAAATATAATAATTATTTATACTTATCAAATTTTATCAAACATAGTAATTTATCTTTAAGATAATCTTTCTATTTTAGTAATAAAATATTATTCAAATCAAACATCTCATAAAAATACCTAAATTATTTTATAAGGTTTAGAGTTTTGATTAATGATATTTTTGTACGCGCGTACGAATGCCTTCTGGGGAAGGCAATATCTTGGAATCTAAATTACAGCACACTAGTTAGGAAGCTTCTGGTCACCATGTCCGTGGTATCTTTTGGTGGAAGCACAGAGGCAGAAAGGGTTGTGCTTTGATTAAAATATAAGACAGGTTCAGCTTCAGGAATAAAGGCCAAAAGACTAAAAAATATTAAGCAGAATCTGTTTTCTTATGGGTATATATATATATATATATATATCTGTTATTTCAAAAGCAGAAAGTGAGTGTTTAGAAAATTAATGGAAAGTCTTGTTCTACAAGCCTCCCCACCTATATTATATTTTTTTCAATTAGGGTTTCATTTTCTTTCTAAGCCAGAAAAATTATATCTCCAATAATATTAAAAATACTATTACAGACATATCATAATTATCAATTTATAATATGATACGATATAATTAAAAAATAATAAATATTATAAGATGTATTTAAAATTTTTGATATAATAAACAATATCACATATATATTATATGATATAATATAATATAACCGAAAAACCATTAAGTCTGTCTTCTCTTTTAGCTCAATAATCGTATAAACTTATGCTTTTAAATGTGGGGTGTGTCTCCACCTTCATGCAAATCCAAAAGCTTCCTAGATTCCCACTTGGATTAAAAAAAAATGATCAGAGAAAGATTAAATTTAATACAGGTTTTGATAGATTTTGCGTGTCAGAGCGCAAAGTACGTTAAAGGTGAACATGAGCACGTGCATAGACAAAAATGGTAGTACAAATAATTAAATAAATCAAAAGACCTAAAAATAAAAAATAAATAGTACAAATAATATTATATATATAAATAAATTATATAATTTTTTAGATATAATCTTATATGATAGTATTTGATTGAGTAATTTTAAAATAAGAAAAAAAATAAATACTCATATCACATAAATATAATTTATTATTTCAGATTATATACAAAAGATTTATAAAATTTGTCTGTGCATACAATTTTATTCAAAAATTTATTACATTTTTCAGTAGCAAAACTGGCCGATTAGATTGAGACCCGGTGGCTGGTACAGTCCTGTTAACATAGTTGATGCTTATTAAGGGTAGATACAAATTGGATCAAACTTAAATTCTTCTTAGCTTAAATTTGAGTCAAATGAAAAATAAGACAATACTTGCATTCAACTAGAGTTCATCTTTGATTCCTTTATTTGGAGGGATGTGAACCTGAGTCCAACATTTAGGGATAAGACAACAAATTCATTTTTATGTACAATCTAATATAATAACGTATAATTATGTAATTTGAAATTAAAAAAAATAAGCAATCACATCTCCTAATCACAAATTACAACATCAAATCATACACAAAAATTTGTATACAATTGACTGTTACTATCTTTTAGCATGAAAAAAAAAAAAAAAAGGTTCCATAAGAATTCCATTCCTTGATGTCGCCCATAGCCTTTGGGAAATGGCACAAACATTTATTATTAACTTAACCACAATATCCTTACTTTCCTTTCACATTGACCAGCACACAAAACTCAGTACAAATATTCCAAAGAAACCTCAAATCTTCTTGTTCATCAAATGCAAGAACATCCAAGTTTACAAAAGATTACAATACAAATTGGCTATTTCAGACTACTAACAAAAAATAAAATCTCTGCAATGCTATATACACTAATGATATAACCGAAATGTCGGATCGAATGATCGACGAAAAAATTGAAAGAATTCTCTACTTGTGCATACCATATTTTTTACCTACTAAGTTTTAATTTGCCGCGATGATAATTACTTCTGTGTCAGGTTATTGGACCATTGGAATTCTATTTCCAGATTCCGCGATGCGCCACTCTTGCTTTCTGGTAATAGCGTGTATTCGCCAGCAACAGCTCCGAGCATCACGACTCGATCAATTTGGATGGTTACTTTGCCAAAAGAACTCTGTTAAAATCAAAAGAAGGTTGAGTTTAGAAAGAAATATACATAAGAATGCGGAGAACTGAATTTTATATTATATTTTTTCAGGTTCAATTACCTTTCCCATTTTACTCTTGTTCTTGCAAGAGATGTGAAGTTTCTGGCCTTTTGGAGGACTCTCAAAGGACCATGCAAAGCTCTCATCCCACTCAGGATTAGGACCAGTTGACACAATCTGACAAGTTCATGAAACAGAAAGTTAACAAAGATTAGGACCCACATATGAAAGAAGCGATAGAATGTAACATTTTCTTCATGTGGTTCAGTATGCAACTAGGGGTAGTTTGAAGGTAAATGGAAGTATATAACTTACCTTAGTTTGCCTAGGAGGAGTATTGCCAAGGGTAAGCTTGCAGAAAACACTGGGGTTTCCAACCGACTGCTTCATATTGTTGCCACGCTTGATTATAACAACTAATGTACCTGGCAAACACTGCAGCAGAAATTCAGCCTTCTCCTGGAACCGGGGTGGACCAGACTGGATTAAGTATTGAAGCAAGGGGATTGCATCGGCAGCAGCAACTGATTGAGCTTTTGAAACTTCAGCTGGGCATGCTGACCAAGCTTGTCTGAGAAGAAAAAGTGTATCCAAGGCAGCTTCTTGAGTTGCCTCTGAACCAGTCTTGAGTGCAGTAACCAAATGGGGTATACTCAATGTCGCTGGTTCAGTGGCTCTCAGACGTGGAAAGTTGCTAAATAAAGAATTTAAAGCTTTTAGATACTCATCATTCACAGTTCCAGTTGCCCATAATTCCTTTTCAATAGCAGCTGCATGGAACGATAAAAAAGTATAAATGAGGAACTTATGATGGTGAAGACTATGGTGTCTGGTATATGTAGGCATTGAGAGCTAGGAGACCTTACCGGTTATAGCTCTAACTGTTTCACTGGAAGCATATTCCTGAATGGTGTGATTTGAAAAGAGAAGCTTAACGAACATTGCAGCCTGAACAGATGTATCTGGATCACTTGAACCGATCAAATCCAGTACAACCTGAACCCCTCCAGCCTCTGCCACTGCTCTCTTATTTGATCTGCTGTACATTACAAGGTTTTGCAAAGCACATATAGCTACCACTTTCATTTCTTCGGTAGGCTGCTCTTCAAGAACGTTGACTAGTGCACGGCAAGCTGAAACTGCATCAGCACTTCGAGCAAGGCTCTCATTTTGAAATAGATCACCAAGAGCCAAGGTTGCCAATAGCCTTGCTTGCTGAGCTTGAGTTTGTGGATCCAAGAGGTATTGGGATAGTGGTAAAATTGCAGACTTTGTAGCTTTTGATTCTCTTATCTTCACATTGTTGAGTAACACTTCCAGCAGCCTCGCAGCTGTTTCCTCGCACTGATGAGATCGGAGAAGTTCTAGCAAAGCTTCTATGGCACCACTTTCAGCCATTGCTTCAGCACTGGTTCCATCATCACTTTCCAACACTAGAAGAGCATTCAATGAGCCGACAACTGTGCCCTCTGAGCCAGAACAGAGCAGCCTTACCAACACAGCAATAGGCACTTCCAAATAAAATTCAGAACTAAACTGCAAAATACTGGATAAAACAGAAGCAGCAGATTCCCACAATGCATGAGGAAGTGGTGGATCAGCTTGCAGTATGATTTTGGATAGCTCATTAACACCACCCTCTTTTGCAATTTCATTTGGCCATGTTATTGCAATACTTACAAGAGCCTTGACAGCTCTCTGTTGCAAAATGTGTATGCCAGAACCAAGGACCTGGATGAGAGGACCAATAACTTGCTGCGTCACTGGATCCTTCTGAAGATGTTCTTCCAGCAGTAGATGTGACAGAAGCTCAGCGGCCAACTGCTGCACTGCTGGAGCTGGAGAATCAAGCAAGGGGATAAGAGGCTCAATAGCTTGGTGAGAGGTCAGTGAATAATCAGCCCGACACTGTGGATGTTCCAAAATATTAACCAGAACCTGCAATGCACTATGTTGTCCATCAGGCCCAAATTCTGGTCTAGTAAGCAACAAGAAAAAAGGCTCAACCACTTTTGCAGCAGATGGTCCCTTAGCAATGCCTGCATTATTGGTTAATATGCGAAGCAATTCGGAAAATGTAGCACAGAGGAAATCTGGTGCTTCATGGAGGATATCAAGTACACTTTCAATTACACCAGCTTTCACCATTTCCAGTTTACAACCAGGTCTATCCTTCCCAAGCTTCACAAGAGCTCTAGAAATGGCCTCATGAAGCATGTAATTTTTACCATAAAGAAGGCCAACAAGAGGAATAACAGCTCCATATGCAGCAACTAATTCTGCAAGTTGCTCATCGTCGACAAGTTTATCTATTGCACGGACAACAGAATACTGAGCAGGACTAAACTCACTTACAAGAAGAGAGACAAGAGGCTCAACACATCGTGCTGCAGCCACTGTGGACCTAATCCTTGTATTTCCAAAAAAAACACCACAGAGCTCAGCAGCATCCCCCTTCAGCTCCATTGAACAATTAGACGAAAGGATCCTGCAAAGGACATCAACTGCATTCATTTCAACATCTGCAACTGCAAGGGCCTTTGATGGGTTTTCACTCAGCAACCTGACCAATGCAGCAATAGCAGCTTGCTGCTCTCTTTCCAAACCAGTATTAAGAATCTCCACCAAGGGTTGAACAGCTTGCCTTGCAGTTTCTGCATTCCGGATATGGTCAGCAGAAAATAGACTTTCCAATGCTTTGGCAGCACTATATCTTGCACCTCTTCCACCTAAACGTAATACAGCCATCAGTTGAGCCACAGCACCAAATGCAGCTTCATGTCTCCTAATTTCAGCACTGCTAAATAGGAGCCCCAACAGATCGGTAGCAGCTTCCTCAGTTGCATCTTGAGGACCAAGTGAAAGATACTTTGTAAGTGCTTCCAGAGCCCCAGATTCCACCATTACAATCTTATTTGACGGACAGTCTTTAGCAAGCTGAGTCAGAAGGCCAAGAGCAAGAAAAGGTGCTCCAGGATGATCTGCCATTGGCTTGAGTAAATCAACAAGGGCAGGTATTGCTTTTCGAGAAGTAGCACCAACCCTAATGTCCTCAACTCTAAACAATCTCTCAAGAGCAACTTGATCTGGATATCGCACCAAAGCAAACTCCTCTGACAAATCCAGAAGGTCTTGTATATCATCATCGGCACAGCCAAGTAAGGCAATAAGCCCACCTGCTGCCCCAGAATTTGCAACAGAGAGAAGAGTTCCCCGGCTACCATTGCAGACTAGGCTGCAAATTGCTTGTGCAGAAAAATATCTATTCGCAAATTCCTCTGACTTCAACAAATTTGCAAGTGCAGGAATAGCCTTCATGGTTGCATTCGCTCGTATGATATCTCTATCTTGAAACAAAACAGCGAGCAGTAAAGCACAAATCCATATGCTGCTATCTTCTTTATAATCAATCTGCATACATTACCAAAATAGGAGCACACTATGATTTAGTCACAATAAGATGATAATGCCAACAGTGCCTTCATGAAAATCTTTTTCTTTCTGAGAGTGAGCTTCAGATGATTAGTATGCAAGAAGAAAGTGGGTACCTGACTATAATGTGAATAACAATGCGAGATTCTGTCGGTAAGAACTTCCACCGCTCCAGCCTCCATTATTGTTGTTTTGCTTTTTCTATCATGGCAAGCAATAACAGAGAGCAACCAAATAGCTATGTTGACACCATAAATAACGGTTGTACCTGTCTCAGATTTCTCATTCCTAGCTTGCTCTGAAGTATTTCTGCAAATGCTAATGGCCTCTTTTTCATCAATACCCTCATCTCTTGAAGAGCGTTCAACAATGCCTAGCATTGTGACAAGTGCTTGAATAAGATGAGGACATGAGTTTGTTTGATTAAGATCCTCCACCATTCTCTGGTGATTAACTTTTGCCGCACATATAAGAAGTGCAGCTCCCCCAATTTTGACCTTTGTGTTTGTGGAACTAATCACTCTTTCAGCAATTGATGAGATACACCCAGAGGCATCGATAACTTTTTCTCCTAATACTACAGGTTGATCTCGGCAAAGTCGTGACAATATTTCAATGGCTTTGTCCTGCAACAAGGGTGTTGCATCAGCAATGGAAGAAACTATTGGAGTTATGCTTTTCGGAAACTCAGATAAAACTGCCCAGGCAGGTTTCACATGCCCACTAGCACCTGCTGACCTTGACAGAATAGCAAGTGCATCAAGAGCCTCTGATGCGGTAACAGATCCACCATTAGCAGACTCCAGAAAAGATACCAATGCAAGAACGGTTCCAGCACGGTTTACACAATCAGTTATGGTGGAATCAATTTGGTGTGAATGCAACAGACGGGCAATTGCGGCAGCTGCATGTGTTTTTCCAGAAACAGTGCCTTCATGCAAAACTCTGGTAGCGGGCAAAATGATTTCCTCAGCTACAGCTTTCTCTGAAACTTTACTATCTAAAATAAGATTTGCCAGAGCACATGTTGCCTGCTCTGCAACTTCCAGAACTGAACAATTAGCAAGAGCAACAAGAGGAGACAATGCATCTTGAGAAGTAGCAGCTACTTCTCGGTTCTCCTTGACTGACAGAAATATTGCAGAAAGGCAATGAGCAGCCTCTGCTAAGATGCTTTCAGACTCAACTTTTAGCAGCTTCATCGCAGAATCAAGAGTTTTCACAGCAATGCTACTTTCACGCAAGTCCTTCCGAGTTTCAAAAATCCCAGCGAGAGCTGAAGCCGACTTAGCCTGAGTCTCTTCTTTAGTAGAGCTCAATATTTTAATCATTGTCTCAACTGCATCATTTGCAGCACTGCCTTCACGCAATATATCATTGAAGGGAACCACAGACAACATGCTTCTAAGAGCATCTAAAACATAAACTTTGGATTCAGGTAGATCACTTGTTAACAATGCAGTGAGCTGGCTGATAGTTGCTGTATCTGATTTATGGATTAGGTGGTTTAAAGTCTTAGCAGCAATTTCTTTCCCATTGGAACTCCCATTTTTCAGTAGCCACAGCAATGCAGGAACAGCATCGGCACTTTCAACACAAGCACGTATATCTTCACTGTGATTGCATAGATTCCGAAGAATGGTAGCAGAGTCTTCCTTGGCTTTTGCAGAACCCGACTCCAGAATTTGAACAAGTGGAGGTATGCCACCAGCAGCAGTGATGGCCCACTTACTTTCATCGTTTTCATTAGATAAGAGGCAAAGCAATGCAACTGAACATTCTTGCTGCTGTTCTGATGAAAGTCCAAGAAGGGATATCAACAGCTGAATCCCCTCACGGCCTTGGAGGGCATGCCATAGACTGCCTTCATTATTGCAAAGTTTGAGAAAAGCTCTTACAAGCTCATCCTGAACTTCATTGGTTGCCATTGTGATCAAACCGACAAGTAATCGTTTTGCCTCAGAATTTGCAAGTTTAACTGAGAGTAAGGGATTCCCATACAAACTGGCTAGAGCTTCTATAGTGCGCTCCTGTATGAGAAATGGTAATTTTGGCTTGAACTGGTTTATCAAAGTCCGCTCAACAATTGAAGGATCTGATGGTCTAGTAGATTCAGCCGTGCTGTCATATATCATAAGAGCTGAAGCCAAAGCCCCTAATGTGTCTGCAACTTGAGTAGGTGAAGAGCATGATTCAAGGCTTTGCCCAAGACTTGAGATGACATTCAACAAGCCACCAGAAATGTTTGCCAGAGCACACATTGCATTCTCCTGCAAGGCTTGGGCATGTTCACCTTGCATGAATTCTTTAGAAGGAGCTATTGTAGCATTTATCAGAGCAGGAATACCATTTGAACCAGATATTTCACGCCTTGCCTCTTTACACTGGGCAGAGAGAGACTTAAGAGCACCTGCAGCTTCTGCTCTAACAGGGGGTTCATTACCAGGTCCTAATAGCTTTAGAAGCTGTTTTGTAGCCTCTGCAGCTAAGACCCGGGAGCAAATAGATGCATCCTCCCTCATCATACATGCAAGAAGAAAGCACACATGAGCTTGAGTACCCGGTTGTCCTGATGTGAGTAACTTAACAAGTATATCTACTCCTCCAGCTTGTATTGTTGCAGCCCAAAATCCCTCGGTACTGCTAGAGAGATTCTTCAATGCTCCTGTTAGTAAGTTATCAACCCCATTTCCAGTCTTGAGCCCACTTTTAAGCTGTTCCCATAACACTGGCACAACTCCTTCAGTTGAAAAAATTTTGGATCCAACATGATCCTTTGCCCCATCTTGAGAAACAGCATAAAGCGTCTTTGCTGCAGCAATTTGACCCTCTGCTGAGCTGGATTTGAGGAGACCAAGTAATGGAGGAATGCATCCCCCAAGTAAGACTTTTACCCTTAATTCATTCTCCTTACAGAGAGAGCCTAAGACATTAGCAGCTTGTATCTTCACCCCAAGTGTTCCTGATCGAAGAAGAGACACAAGTACTGGAACTGCTTGAGAGTGAGATCCAACAGCACTAAAAGCATTTTCACGTGCATCAATAAGTTCCAGCAACAGCTTCAAGTTATACTCTTTCTCTTGTCCGGATGAAGAACTCTGCCGGAGCAGCTCAATGCATTGTGCAACACTTGCTAATGTTCCATCTGGATCCTCCATGCTGCTACTGCGATCTCTGCAAGGATTAAGAATGCAAGAGACTTCAGTTAGGATTCTATCTGCAAGCAACCTACATTATTGATCTTATTTCAGAGAAGAAAATACAAATAAGAGTACGACCAATGCATGATAAATCAGAGGGCTGTCTCAAGACGAGAAAGTAGATAACCGCAAGTCAAAAGTGCATGAATTTAAAGTCGCAAGAAATGCAATGGAAAGAGAACGGAAAAAATATTGGTTGACATTGACATATACAAGATATGATATATCATTTATAATAGTGTAGCCCTAATTAGGGTGATAATTTTATTGAAGAATTGTTGCTCACTCCAATTCGCTCCTATCATGTATAAAGCTTCCAGAAACACTAATCTTTAAGTTAGATAATGTAACGATCCTATTGCAAGGTATGAGACTTGAGTTTCACATTAAAAGTATTGGATTCTAGTGTGGGATTTATTTTGACTTTGAACTCTCCATCCTCACAAATTAGTTTTTGGAGTGTGGTTCTTTCAAGGTTCATATCAATTGGTATTAGAATCATCCACCATGTCTACCGGTTACAATCAAGTAGTATAGGCAGTGACATCGGCATTACAGTGTTTACCCAAGGCTAATATGAGCTAGCACAAAGCTAGTCTGCATGGGCGTTGGGACTGCAAAGCATGGTGGAATGTTAACATCCTATTACAAGGTGTGGAACTTAAGCACTACATTGGAAGTATGGGATTTATATGGGTTTTGGGCTCTCCACCCTCATAAACTAGCCTTTAGAATGAGGTTTCCAAGGCTTCAAATCAAATGCACACATAAAATCCACCCACATTGCGAAGACAATCTTCCAAAAAACAGCATCTTAAGGGTTATTGTTAATCCTACCAAAAAAATACATGTTTCCCTAAAGAAAATTTTTCTTTTCTTCTCTTTTTTCCTTTCTAGGTGAGGAGAATGATATGTACCCGCTACAAAAATTACAAACACAGTGCTTAGTGGTTACAGGTCAAGAACATAATACTCACGGCACCAAGATAATTCTACTTGAAAAAAGAAAAACAAAGAATACTAACCTCAGACTCATCTTTATAACTGAATGTGGGGTTGGGGGCTCTGAATCTTGAAGTCTGGTATCTCCATTTTTTTCCTGTAATTATGAGAGCAACAGAAAAGCCAAAAAGAAAAAAGAATTATCTAATTGATCATAGCCAGACACAAAATTCAAAATATTAAGATTCCAGCCTTTCTTCATCAGAATAAGGCCTGAAGTAAAACTAAGATTTTGGCATAGCATGATATTTGATCAAACTAAGAAGGCATCGATTAACTAGCACAATGCAATGATCCAAAACAATATATTTGGAAATTCATTTTACTTAGTTATTTTGTAAAAAATGATAAATTCCCCACAATGAGGCCAACAAATTTTGAACTTTTGAGACAAGAAGAGTAAAAAAAAAGGTAAGCATGAATGATAAAACAACAATCCAAGTCATCAAATAGACTTCTGCCAAAGTTCATCCATATTTGTTTTCGCAAAATGTGTCAAACAAAAACTCAAAACAAAAAAAAACAAAACAAAACAAAAGGGTATCTAATCAAATTTGTTTTCTTGCTCCTAGTTTGAGTTTTTTTATTTTGTTGAAGCCAACAATGATTAACAACTTCTATTAAAGTAGACAGTGAGTTATATTACTCAAATTACAATGTTAGGTTAAATTGTAGTTTACACATACAACTGAATAAATCAGAGAAGAACAAGAATTTCAACCACCACCAATGCTAAATTGAGATCTACAACACACCACACTTAGTTCCAAATAGTGTTCACATGTGCCATGCCTTAGTTCCACACAGAGTTCACATGGGGCATGTGAAATCCTATTTATCACAACTAAGCATTCACAATGGAGACCAAATCACAAACTATCAAGATTCTAAATGAAATAAGAATTGAGCAGAAGAGTACCGCATCATTGGCAGCATGGCCGTTTCCATTGCTGCCAGCGAACCTCCAAGCTACTGTGGTTGCCAGCTTTACTTTATTTCAAGATTCCCAAAATGAAATTCAATCCAAAACCCAACCCTCTCCAGATCCAAGTTCAAGTACAGACCTGCCCCGTCAAAACATCAAAACCTGCAGTGAAACAACAGTATACATAAGCCAAACAGAAGATCCCAACATCAAGCAAAAGTAGATCAAATGAAAATTCAACCTAATTAAATTAACTTAAACCCTCTTGATAAACATGAAAAACCAAATTCCATTCATGGAAATACTTGTCAATTGATGAAAACCAAAGCAGTGTAAATCTAAATTAAGTTAAACTCACGACAATGTAAATCAACCATCCGTTGCCTTATCAAATCCTTTAGTAATAAAATCTAACACTAATCTACTAAACAGAAACGCGAAACAACTGTCATATCAAATTCTTTTACTTTCCTCCACTTTGCCACGAGCCAAACAGAACTAAACGAAGAGCAGAGCCACTAAAAATCTCAGATTTGACTAAATTCCAATCCACACAGTTAAGATACAAAACACCAGATCAAACCTGAATGACCATATGTCTCTATTGTCAAGATCCAAACCCAGAATTATAATAAGAAATAAATATCAAATTTTCAACCCAGATTTTTCAAAAACAGAACAACCCATCAACGCTAATGAGCTAAACTTTGACGTAGTGACACATATTCAGCATCCATTAAAACAAATAAAAATCAAAATTTGACATCGGATTTCCCATAAACAAAAACAACCCATCAGTCCTAATTAACTAAATTGCAATACCCATCAACGCAAAGAGCAAAACTTTGACGTAGTGACACAAAAAACAATCAAAAGCTGGCCTCCGATTTTCAAGAACAAACACAACCCACCAATGCGGATGAGCTAAACTCTGATGTAGTAAAGCCAGATTGAGCTCAATTTCAAGAGAAAGAGAGAGAAATGAAGGAGTGTGGAGTTAGTGCATCTCTGAATTTCGTAAAGAAGAAGACAATAAAATGAATCAATGAATGAGTAATAGAAAGAGAAAAAAAACTTATTTTTATATTTTTTAAATGATTTTTTCTGTCGTTAAAATACCTTTTTTTCCATGGATACTGAGGAAGAAAGAGAAAGAGAAGCTTGAGGGCCAGAGGCACAGCTTCACATACACGGAAGGGGCCACCGACAGTTCAGAGCTTAGAGTTTGAGACTCCTCCGTTTCATGGCTTGGCTTCAGCTTTGTTTTGGCTTCAATTTGGAAATTTGGCGTGTCAGCTGTAGTTACCTTAGATTTCATGATATTTTTATTATCCAATTGCTATCTAAGTCTATATCTATTTTAGATATTAATATATTATAGAATTAATTAAGTGTTTTAATTTTACTGTTATTTATTAAATTTTTATAAAAAATTAATAAAAAATACGGAGAATTTTAAATATTTATATGTTATATTTTACATTCACTTAAAACGGTTAATAAAATAAAAATATTCTTATTCTAAATTAAAATTATTTTTCACCCATCAACACCCTTATAAACAATCATTGGCCATCAAAATTTTTCAGTAAAAAATGTTGAATTCTTTAGTGAAAGATGTCAAAATTGTAGATATAGCTAAAACTAAAATTTTTGGGTGAAAAATGTTAAAATCCTTAATGAAATAACATAAGACATTATCAAGATAGAAGATGAGATCGATTTCATTGATTTTGTCAAATTTAGGAGATGGTTGGAATAAGATGAGAAGTAGTGACTTTCATTCGAATATCAAAGATGGTTTGGAGGTCAGGCACAGTCTGGCTAAAAAGCAACCTAAGTAACGTCACCTAGGGCATAATTTGGCCATTTTGCAACCCAACTAGCACCCTAGGTGACCAAAAAAGAAATAAGGAAGAGGTTCAATGGTAAAGATGAAGGAAACTAAGGTGAAATGATAATGTTCGAAAGTTAGATGGCTATGGGATGAATGGTCATTGAACTTGCTAACGTTGTATTATGCTATTTTCCAATACCTAAATTAGATTTTGAATTTAAACAAAAAAGTAATTTATGCATTCATAAAATGAAAAATGTTTTTAAATCGAACCACACATGAAAAATCCTTAATTACTCATTTTAGCAAAAATGTGGTTATAAAAATCATCCATCTAAATGTTATTATTTATTTTGACCCAAAAATTAATAAAATTAGTAAAATACTAAAAGTTTTATAAGAAAACTTTGGATTTTAACCTCTCTTTCTGATATATCTGATATAATAATTATTAATTTAATTATTATAATTTTAATTTATCTATTAAACTAATGTGAACAACATCCTCTGAGTGCCCACAATTAGAGGATGCACATTTAGTTGGGTCTGGATTTGTCCTATTCCATACAGTCAATTCTCTTACATCAAAATATCAAGTTTTTTAAATAATATTTTAAATATATAAAAATAATATTTTTTAAATAATTATGTTGATTTTTTAAGTTTTTCTCATAACATGCAAAATCAGAAAAACGAAAAGTAGCTTGAAGCCAAGCCAGGAGGAAACTAATAAATAATCTCTGTTTCTTAATTGAAAAAACATGTATTTGATTTATTTATTTAACAATTAAAAAATCAGAAACCACCAAAGGTTAATTTAATAAGTTCAAATAAAAGTTAATTTAAATTTAATTTGTTTAAATGAATACAAAGATTAGAAAAAAAAATTAGAAACCACCAAAATAAAAAAGAAGGGTCTCAAATATAAAAGAAAGAAATTATCAAAAAGAGAAAAATTAATAAAAATTGTCAAAAAAATAAAATAAATTTTTGATGGCTCGTTAAATTTAAATTAAATTGACTTAAGACTCAATTTAGACTATCCAACTCAAATTTATATTGAATAGTATATTTCTAATTATTTTAATAGATAATTTAAATTTTTAGTGGAATAATTGAATATGGGGTGTTATGGTGACAGGATGACACAGCTAATAAGGATAATTTTATCATTATTTATTTATTATTTGCCAAATAATCCCCTGTTCATGATTTAGTGCTAACCCACACAAGGGTTAACCAATTAATTTTGACCCAAATTGACTTGTGAAATGACAATTGTAGTCATTGATTTCTTACCTATTTACCAATTTAGGTTCACTAAATATTTCACTTTCTATTTTTATCTTGGATTAAAATAGTACATTCCTCTTATAATTGAAATATATACATACATTAATATTATTTATTTAGATTTACCTGAAATAAATTTTAAAGGAGGTAAAATGAAATTTATTTTGAATTTGGATAATTTTTAAAATTAAATAATCATTTTGCGTTAATAATTGTGCTAGGAGTAAATTGTTTTCTTAAGTATTGCATAGTATTTCAAAAATATTTAAAGAAAAATTCACTCTCATTTAAATAATAATAATAAAAAAAAAACAAAAAGGTCACAACAAAATACATAAGAGAAAATTTTATTTATTTCTCAACTTTTCGCCTTTCAATCATGCTTCAAATAAGTTTACATCGTTTAGTATTAGAATTTATATAATATCTTATAATTGTAATCGTACGACAGGTGGTGATGTCGGGCTAATAAGGAGATAAGGCATAACACACCCACATGGGCGTCAAGGCTACAAATGTGGTGATATGTTACCCCTGTGTTATTTCAATGTTTATCGGATTAATAGGGAACTAGCATATGACATGTTTGCATTGTAGATGCTCTAGTGTGTTACCTTGTACCATTGCAGTGTTCAAACTAACAGAGAGCTTGCGTATAGCAAATCCGTATGAACGTTATGATTGTGTATATATTGATATGTTATAACTATAAGGTATGATATTTGAATCTCATATCGAAAAGTTTAGATTTTTTACCTGAGGGCTCAACAACTAGTTTTTTGAAATTTTTAAATACGACTCCCCGAAAAATCAAATATTTTCAAACAAAATTAAAATCATCAAATACCTTTTTATTTTTTTCTTCAAGTAATGGGAATGATTTTTCCTTACAGTTTACATCTAGAAATGTTTGTCAAATGGGGTGAGGCAGTACAATGTGATTAAGACTTAATACCAACAATTTAAAAATTAATTATTTAATGAAAATAATTGAAAATTTTCAGTTAGTTGATTTGAAATTTCATTATTAAATTAATTATTTTCTCTCAATTTTTTTGGGTATATTTTTTTTTTTCCAAGAAAGTTGATTTCTCACCTGCCTTTGATTTAGACACTACTTATAATAAAAAGCTAGAAAATGAAGCACTTGATTAGGATTGTCAATCACTTCATTAATTATTAATTAATTAATTAATTAGGGTTTTCGGAACTTGTGGGTTTGTTTGATCCATGGGGCATGTTTGTTGGAGTGCAATTTCAGGAAATTGACATTTCAATTGTTCTTCCACTCTAATAAATATATATTTAATTAGAAATTAAATTATTACGTGAAAATTAAATAATATAAGTATGATATTACAAATTTTTTGCTTCAAATTAAAGCTAAACTTTGATCCAATTGAAAGATTGGTCCATAACTTAATTGATCTAATATGTGATGTAAGTATGAAAAAGACAAGTTTTAACTATGAATTTATCAATTTAATTTTTTGAGATGATGATAATAATAATAATAATAATAATTTATTATTATTATCAATTTATTATAATAATAATTATTATTATTATTATGCTTTCAAATGATCTTAAAGTATTATTGTAAATCAATAAAAACAATCTATATAAATAAAAAAATGAAGTATATTTTTGAAATAATATAATAATAATTGTGGGTACTAAACTATCATATCTTTTTTAACGATGTCATACGTATTAATTTTTAAATATATAAATAAGTATTTATATAATATATATCTATTTATATATTTAAAGTAAATAAATATAATTTTATTATATTTTTATATTAAAATATTCGAACTTTGTTGTTTTCTATTTAGGAAATCTAGTTTTCAAATTTTACATATTTAAAGGAATAAACTTTTATTATTGTTTATTGAAGTTATTGAAGTATTAAATAACTTTCAATGACATTAAATAGAGATGATACGATCGTTTTTTGTCTCCCTGACAAAAAACTTAGTCTCCCAAGACGTTTCTGACGTCGATTGGGCCTCTAAATAGGAGGAAAGAGATCGTCGGAAGGAGATGATGCTTCGGGAGAGAGAGGCCGTCGGCAATGGAGCCAGAGAGGTCACCGGAGATTTCAAAACCAAACCCTAGGGTGAAACTGTCATTTTTTAAAACTTAAGCTGAGGAAAAATTTTAGTTTTTAAAATTTAGGGGGAAAAAAAGAGATAAAATTTTTAAGCGTTAGGGTTCTATTAAATTTAATCGGTCATGGATGGGTATTTGGTATTTTCATAGTTAAAGGGTAGAAACTTGAGATTGCAGCATACCTTGAATGAGAATAATCGATTGGCCTTAATTCAAACAATATAAGAGGTTAGGCTATTTTTATGTAACAGAGTACAGTTTTGTTCTCTTAACTTAAAAAAAAAAACATATAAAATTCAATTCCTTTTATGAGAAAAAAATAAAATTCAATTCAGTCAATTCAACCGAAGATAAAGGTAAAAAGTATGTTATTTGATTGATAAATTATAACAAAATGATCATTTGTTTAATTTTATTTATAAAATTTTATAATATATATATATATATATATATATTATTTATTTATTTATTTATTTATTTATTCATTTTTGAATAAGAAGCTTCTAAAAGCCAGTCAATTCTTGGTCGGCTGCCTTCGATTAGGTGGTGAGGTGAAAGGATGGAGGCAAGGCATGGCCCTCAGAATATGCCAAAACTTTTTTGGTTGGATTTGGGCATTTATGTCAAAACAAACATCCAAAACAACAAAAATAAAGCAAGGACCCCACAAATCTTTTTCGAGTCTTGAAAATTTTACATTTGGAAGCAAGGTCTTGTTTTTTTGAAAACATTTTCTTCATACTTTGGCAACATTTTGGCACATGGGCTCAGGTGGCATCCATGAGGTGACCAACCCAATTCTCATAGTGTATGAGTAATGTTTTTGTTTATATGTCCCAATAATGTAATATATTTTTGCATTAAGTTTGTGAGGTGTATGCTTTGATATTGAATGAATATTCAGGAATTTTTAATAGTTAAACACATGGGTTGTTCCTTGTAAGGTTGGATTTGATTCAGGTCAAGTTTGAACAAGACCTAACTTAAGATCGAATCGATTCTAAAAAAGTCAACTCGAGATCGATTTTAAATTGACAAATTGAAACTTAATCTTGACTTGAAAACAATTTGGATTTAATCCAAGCCATCTCAAACTCACACGTTCAAATCGGCTAGTCTATAGAAACGAGTTCAATTTTTAGTCAAACTTAACATGTTCTATCCGAGATTGAATAACTTAGATTGAATCTAACCCTACAACCATAACTCAAATAAGTCAACATATGAAATATGAAGGCTTTAAATATTTCTTCATAAACTCCCTCTTGATTTATAATCAAGTGTACAAATCAATAAGACCAGCTACAAGGAAGGAGAAATCCATAAAAGCACTTCAAAATGCAAATGAAGACAAATGAAGCCATCATTCAAGCTTAGAGAAATCATCAACATGTTCCAGTCAACACAATTCCAAAAGTTGGAGATTTGTGATAAAAAAAATAAACAAAATTTTATTCAGATAATTGGATATTCTACACAGTTTCAGGGAAAGGGCAGTGAAAATTCTCACAGATCTCTTGTAAAATAAGTTCTGGAAAGAGATGGTTATTTTTTGTTGTCTCCTAAGTGATTCTGGAAAACCCATAATAATTTTCTGTAGGCTTAATGGCAATATCAATGAATTATCACATAGAGCTATACTACATACAAAAAGCAGGTGTCCAATTTAATTTCTCAAAGCTTTTTAAGCAAGGCTAAGGCAAGTAGCATAGGATTGCAGGAAAGTTAGACCTTGTTCCGTGATTGCTCTATTCCTTGCTCGCCTTACCCAATCAACTACTATCTCCTCTGCTTGGCTACCTTGAACACCTTGTTCAAGAGCATCTGCTGCTTCAGCAAGTTTTCCATCCCGTAAGAAACTCTCAACTCTGCTAATCACAGATTCAATCCCGTCTCCAGAGCCGCCAGCTTCCTTTACCTGTATGAAGTTAGGGAGAACGTGATTAAGGAGTTAAATGAGATTACCTGGTGGTATATAGATATGTTATTTGCTTACCTTTAACCAGGAGGCCACATGTGCTAGAGAATGTGTTAGGATACCACCACCACCACCAGGTGGGATCAGGCTAAAATGTCGTAGTGTCCCTTTCAAGGTGTCAAACTGCAATAAAAATGGATGGCAGATGTAAACTAAAAAACAGTATTCCCCTTAAAACAACACCTCTAATCACCAGTTTGCAGCTTCATAATGCTGGCCACAACTTTTGCTTAAGGGATTCATCATATAGTTCACACATTCAATAACAAGAAAATGCACTTTCCTCAAAATCATTATAACCAAAGAAAATCCACATCTTTTACCTGTTTACACTTGCACCTAAAAGTGAGGCCTATCAAAGTCAGAACACCATTTGGGAAAGGAAAGAAAGCGATGACTTCACAGAAAAGCACATAATCCTCATATTATTGAAAAAGTAAATAATGAACAAGGTGGATTTTATCCTATCCTTCAAAAAAAAAAAATACATAAATAAATTTGGCTCTAATAAGTAGGACTATAAATCATTAGATTGGGCACTGGCTTTTTAGATCTTGCCATCAAATAGAATTGAATGAGTAATCATAGGAACATCTACCTTCATAAAAAAGAAGAATGCAGACTCATCCTCTTGTGATGCAGAGTCTTTATGCTTTCATATCTTATTGCATGACAATCTTTTGCATTTCTAACCTAACCAGATTAAAACACTTGAATTGGTTAAACAGTTGTCATATCACAAACACACCTTCTGTCTCAATTGCAATAGTGTTTCTGAGCCATGGCATCGTGTTTCTTCAGGAATGGATGATAAAACCAAATCCAAGATAGAGTCTTTTTCAATGCCATCAAGAAAGGTGTACAGAACATCTATTTCTTTTTGAATCGGTGATCCTTTGGAAAGTGCATCTTCTAGAGCAAGTGCCCCCTATAATAATTAACATGAGTAAAAATTTTAAAGGCAGATATAACCACTAATGAAGCTACAAACTACATAACATGAGTCTACATAAAACAGAAAGGAATTTTACCAAAGCAAGCTTGTGAGCAAAGTAACTCCTACGAACCTCTTCCGATCGTGCATAAAATGCCATGCATAATGCATTTATCTATTAAAAAAAAAATTCAAATTTGTTAATTTTCATTATCAAACAACATCTTAATATTTACTGGCCAAAGAAAGATATAGAAGAAAAAACATGACTAACAAATTTATACACTATGCATAGTGAATATTGTTTCAAGAATAAGAAGGAATGCATATAAAGAACTCTACCACAGCATGTATGAATCATATAATGGTCAGCTACAATATTTAGTAATCTGTTATTGATTCTACATTCTGTTTCTTCCTATGTTGAAATTCTAAAAAACAACTAAATAATTCAGTAAGTCTCAAACTTAATCTTTGGGCTTAGTTGTTGGTTAAAATAGTGAAATGATTCATATTGGAAACCGAAATAAGATATGATGCAATTCTCACTGTCATTTTGTTATACACACAATGCATACTATAGCAACAGTAATATGTTCTAAAACCTCAGATTTTTAAAGAGATGCTCCAAATAAATCTCAGATTCTTAGGACACATCCTCCATCAAAGATTTGGTTTTATGAGTGTGTGCACAAAGGATGTCTTTCAATTTATTATATGATTTGAACAAATTCTCACATGAAGATTTGCTTCTGCCATTTTCTCTATCTGTGCTGCCTTCTCACGTGTGATTGCTGCAGCTAGTTCTGCTTTACCTAATTCTCGCGCTTGTTTCAACTTCAACTCTGCTTCATTTTCCTGTGATTGTTAAAGACAGGCTTAAGTCTAGGGGTTACTAATTGCTTCTGTACAAAACAATGTTTATTTACAGAAAAAAAAAACTAAATAGCAACCTTCTGTTGAAGTTCCAGCTTTAGTTTCTCTTCCATCTTCTCTTGAAGTGACTTGATAGCAGCTGCTGTTTTTGTTCTTTCTCTCTTCAATTCCTGCAAATGAAAAAAAATAAAGATACTTAGCACCTGATTTAGAGTCCTCAAGCAGATGATACAGAAGATTCCCTCTCTCTCTCTCTCTCTCTCTCTCTCCTGAAGGCATAAACAAGCAGGATATAGTGCAGGTGAAAAGATGTGATCTCTGTAAATACTTGTCACTTGGCTTGGCAACTTCCATGCGTTGTTAAAACCCAAAAGTTCAGTACCCATATTACAAACATACTTTCAATTATTACATTATTAGATGATGCACAACCCAACCAACTCATGGCCCAATTGAACACATGGCACTTTCTTACAAGAAAAATAGAGAGTAAGATGTGAAGACTTATACCTTCTCCAGGATTGCAGCCTCTTCTGTACTCATCAGTTCCCTAGCCCTTGAGTCCCTCAATTCTTTTTCATACTTCTCCTGAAAAGCAGCCAAAAGATTTGAACAAGATGTTTGTAACCACAAGCTCGAAAAAGTCAGTTTTGTTTGATAAGACATGAGTTTTTTCGTTTGGTTTTTTAATTTATTAATTCATGGAGCTGTAAACTGATTAAAACACCAATCTGAAATTTAAATGACTCGAGAGGAATTATTGACAATTCGAACCTTCAGTTCTCTCTTTTCTTCGGCAAACATACGAGCATCCAGTTCAGCTTGCCTTTTCTCAGCAGTGTGAATTGCTTGTAAAAAATCAAACATCAATTTCCCATCCTTAGATAAATAACCATCACTCAGCTCCTCAATTGCATTAACATAATCCTAACAATTTGAGAAACAAGGTTCAATCAAACATTCTTTGACAGCATAATAACAAAACATATGTATAATATAGCACAAAAAGAAGGTTTATAATAAACCTCTGTCGCTTTGGTTGTAGCACCTTCATCGGTGTCATCCCTAAGATGATATGCCTCAAGGAGAGAGGCAGCTGCTTCTGCTCTTTTGCTTAAAGCATCCTGCAATAAAAGCACATATAAGCTACTTTTGAGCCCATTCAACATAGATATAATAGATATTAAAATGGAATTTCCAGAATTGATTAAAACAAAATAATTCACCACCACTACTATCATATTTATATAAAGAATAGAAAAGTGCTGTTGGAAAAGACAAGTAAAGGATGGAGTAAGAAACATAGGTACCTTGGATTTGTCTTCTGTGATAGTATGCTGATGTGGTCTTGTTTCCTGCTTGGGTTTGCTGGTCTCCTCATCTTGTTCATGAACAATGCTCACCTGGGTAGATACTGAAGCAGCTTGAACTTCCTCAGGTTCCTTGATAGTTTTTGATTCTGAGTCGTCCCTCTGAATGCTCCTTTCAGATGATATTGGAAAGCTTGAACTTTGAATATCAGATTCTATGCTTTTCTGAGAAACTTCTGACAAGTCTTTCTCCACAGGTATTGTACCACCTTCAGCTACCAAATCTTCTTTATCTTGCAAATGAGACTGCTTTTCAACTGTTCTTTCATTCAATGTTTCAGGCTGAGAAAGATCTTTGCCATCCTGAACATTCTGTGAAGCTTGCTCCACAGCAGTTTTAGGCCCTTTGTTACTGTGGGAAGACACTATGGGCTCCACTTAAGGTTGAGCATCCTTCAAAGTGTTCTTATCATCATTAAACTTAGGCAAATCAATTGACTTGTGTTTGTCATTCTCTTTACCAATATATTGGTCCAAATACCCATTCTGATATGCTAAAAGGGCAGCACCAGCAATGACAGTAGTTCCAACAACAACAGTTGACAAATTACCCTTTGATTCAGGTAGCTTATCCGTGGAACCAGGTTTGTTGGATGAATTAAGCTGGGGAGCAGTTGAAAATTCCTTTCTTGAAGAAATAATCAAGGGAACTCGCTGCAATTATCCATGTACAAAGAAATCAAATAGCATAACATATATATGTGTCTGTGTGTTAGCATCAATAAAACAATCCTTAGGAAATTAACAGCATTGTAAGCATGTGAAACAAACACAAAAGTGTGAAGTGACCACTTAACCCAAAAGCATAAGCTGAAGGCTAAAGGCCGGCTGATGATAAAATAATAAACAGGAGTGATGATGGACACCAAGAAAGCTTAATAAAACACAGTTTCCTAACTAAGGATAGAGACACACGGATATTTGTGAGACCAAGAATTATAATGAGAATGAAAATTCAAGAAGAAAAATCTAATATTACTAATACTTATACAGCATGTTTGGGAATGTGCAACTGAAATAATTAATAGTACTCTATGAGATTAGTGAAGCACCTTTCTCTTGCAGCTGCACTTTTAACAGAAATCCTGTCATACATACTAAGGATGCATTTGGGAATGCTTTTGTAGAAAGCACTTCAGCGCTTTTGAGTGCTTTGTAGTATTTGCATTTAAAAAATACTTGTAGGGAAGCACCTATGAAAAATTGTTTTCCTAAAACTACTTCAACCCAAGTCCTCTTATCATCTCAAAAAAGGTATACCCAAACATCACAAAATAACACAAGAATGCTTTTAACCATTCAAAAACACTCTCTATTCTACCAGAACAGACCCCAAACGCAAAATTAATCAAATTCATAGAGTGTCGTATTATCAATGTAGAACACAATGGAAAAGAATGAAATGACACCAGATTATCAAAATCTACACTCAAAACACAACAATAGTTCAATATCGATCCATTTGCAAAAGATTCTCTAGAAAACACTTTTGAGTGCTTCAGAGTAAATGCATTTCCAACAAAAGCACTTAAAAGAACATCTTATAGCACAACAGCTATGAAACGTTTCTCCATCAAGTACTTCAATTCAAGAGCTCTTACCCTCCCAAACACTACAAAACCAACACAAAAGTGCTTCTAGCCATTGATAAAGCACTTCTCAAGCTTCCAAGCGCACAAACTGAGGATATTCACTCAATAACACGCAATCTAATTATCCCAACCAGAAAAACACCCACATCACCAAAATCTAAAACACTTACCTGGGTCCTCAGAATCCTCCGCCGCGACGATATTTCCAAAAAATATCTGAAAAAGAAAGCGCCATTGAAACGAAATTTAACAATTTGAACACGTTAAAATCCTAAAATTGGGGTCTAAGTTAATGGGCTACCTTCGTAACATCGTAACGGTGGGTCTAAGAGATATCAGATTCGAGGGCGTCAAGGTGTTCGAGGAAATGGCTGAGCTAAAGAAGGGTTCTGTTTTGAGCTCAGTAACGAAGAGAAACGGTGCGCTCTGGCATTGGGAGTCAGTCGGGAAACGGAGCGAGAGTAAACTTTACATGAACTTACAGTGCCTTACGCTAAGGCTACCGGATTAATATTTTAATGAGAGAGAATTATGTAAAATGGTACCCTACTCATGATGTATACTAATTCTAAGTACATAAATAAACACATATTTATATATTTTATTATATAATTAAATATTATTTTATTTTAATTTAAAATCATTAAATTATATTATGGTATATATCAAATTTATATTTATTTATATACTCAAAATAAATATATGTATTTTTGTTATATCAAAAATGATATAAGTGGGTGGATTTTAGCATAAACAAATTAATAAATCAGTTTTTAAAATATATATAAATTAAACAATTAGATCACTCGATTATATAATATTAAAAATTAATAAAATATTAAAATTTTTAGATAGAATATTTGAATTCGATATTAAGGTAACATTACTTTTTAATCTATCTGACCTTAGTCCAAACAAACAGTCGATTCATTGGATAAACTAATTAAATAAATATTATAAAAATATTCAACCAAAAAAAAAATTGACACCTAATAGTATATGATGCATATTACTTATCAGATTAACTATATTCAAGTATGATTCCAATAATTTTTAAAATTTACACCCAAAAAAAAGTCTACATCATATTGATGTCACCTTTTAACATGGCGATTGAACTAGATCAAACACTAATTGAACTTTAGAATTTTGGCCAATGCCATGTTGCTATTAGCATTTAGCATGATGGTTAAACCAGACTATGGAGGTTGGTCCAAGTTCGAAACAATGGTTGGAGTTTTAGAATCGATAGTCTTTGTATTTTCGAAGTAGCTTTTAGTATGATGATTGAACCAAACTATCGAAATTGATGTCAATATTCAATATAATGGTTGAATTGTATTACGAAGCTCTATGCAAATTCAAACACTAGTTGAAACTTCAGAATTGAGTCTTTTTGTAAGTTAAAAGTTGTTTTTAGTATAATAGTTGAATCAAACTAACAAGGGTTATGTCAAGTTGATATCAACATTCAATACGATAGTTGAATAAGATTACTAAAATTGATCCAAATTGAAAACATTGGTTGGAACTTTAAAATCAAGCATCTTTGTAATTTTGAAATTGCACGTAGTATGATCATTGAATCGAACTATCAGATTGGTCCGAATTCAATATGATAGTCGAATAGAACAAGGCCAAACATCAGTTAGACCTTTATTATAAGTGTTTTTGTATTTTGAAATCACATTTGAACACTAATATCGATAGTTATAAGGGGTCGTTTGATTATAGTGTTTTAAAGATTAACTTGTTAATCTATCTTTTATTATTTATATTACCTTATTTGATTTGTCAGTAATAAAAAGATTACAATAATCTTCTATTACCAATGCTGATATAATATATAATATAGGTGATACTCTGATTACCACTTTTACTTTAAATATCAAAATATTACTAAAATAATCTTAATTTTATTATAATTATATTTTTATTTATTAATTTTTTAAGACAAAAATAAATTTATTTTTAATTACTATAAAAAATAATTATATTCAATGACATTTAAGTAAAATAATTTATTAATATTCTTTTATTATCGTTAACCCAACACATTAATTATTTATACTATATATTTTTATCAAATTTTATCAAACGTAATAATCATTTACTCAGTAATATTTTCAGTATTTTTAGTAATCTATCTTCAAAGTAATCTCTCTATTTTGATAATAAAATATTATCTAAATCAAACGCCCTCAAATAGTAATCGAAATTGAATAAAATTATGTATATAAACAACTTTTACTAACTTATTTATATAAATTAAATTTGCAACATATGAATGAATGATGCGATTATTTACTTTTTTTGTTACTTTAAAATCATTTATTCATATCATGATATATTAACATATAAATAAATTAATAAGATTTATTTATACATATAGTATTACTTATTGGACTATGAATGCATTAACATTTGCCTTGTAAGCTCCCACCAAATTTGTATGTATGCTCCATGACATAGGGGTGAACATGAAAAATCTAAAAGAACATTGAGGAAAATTATAATTTCCAAACTATACGGGGTACTTGTAATTAAAAAAATTGTTGGTAGGCAGCTTTCAAAAGTTTCACTCAAGCCCCAAAGCATACTTATATATAAAGCGAAAACGGACGACCAAATTCATCTTCAGCCTTCAGCAGACACAGAAGATTTCAAGTTTCAGTTCTCGCTCTCTGATCACAAAATGGGCAACAACAAGCCCAGACGCTTTAAAACCCACCACTCTCACCGCGGCCAATCCAGCAGAACCCATCAATTTCAAAGGTTTTTTTTCTGCTTTCTTTCACCACTTTAGCAATTTTCAGTACATATAAAGTTGTTCTAATGCTCGTTTTTTGTTGTACTCACTTCAGAGAAGACGAGTCTCTGCCACCTGATCAAGGTTTGATGTTAATGACGCCGCTTATTTGTTTGGTTTTCCCAGCAGACCAAGTGTTTGACAAATTGCCGTCTTGGAGTGGGGTTTCTGTAGAATTATTTTGCTTAGTTTACACATTATCACAAATTTTGAAATATTTTCGTTTTTCTCGACTTCTTCAACAATTTTTTGGTTTTTATTTTTTATTATATTTTCTTTTAATTTACTACTTATTTAGGCTGCTAAGTTTGGAAAATATATGAAGTGGAAATCCATGACTAAACTTAGGAAGTACTGGACCTTGAGAGCAGATTTTTGGGTGTAATTAGTCTCAGCCGTATGATTTTATCAGCTAATGAATTTCTTATGCTTGTAGAGCCTGAAGACGGGCCAAAAGTTCCGAAAATTCAGCTGGCCATGTGGGTATGGATGGATATGTAGATCCACGTTACAGGTTAAAAGTAATGAGCTAATATTTGCATTGTGGTGATGGAATATTTTTTTTTTTTTGGGTTTAGGATTTTGGGCAATGCGATGCAAAGAGATGCACCGGAAGAAAACTTTCAAGATTTGGCATGTTGAAAGAAAGTATCTGCTGTATATTTATATTCTTTCTCTCAATTATGTTTTTTTATTTCTATTCATTGATTATGTTGTTGGTGACTTTTGCTTGGTAGCATGTAAGTCCATTTCTTGGTTTACTTAATTATTTATGTTAGTGTTGATGCTGTTTGAATAATTTACAATGAAATATGTTTGACCATTGGTATTCAGTGGATTATGCTGATGGTGTCTTATCTATCATATATTAACTTAGTTAAGTTTAAATGTGTGGATTTTGGCATCTATATGTCAGAAAATGCAACATTGATATTTTTAAATGTTATTAATTTTGAGTATTTAATATTTAATGCAGGAGCTACGGGTGAGTAGTGGGTTTGGAGGCATTGCATTAAGGTACTTGCTGCATTGATTTTATCTTTACCTTGTTTAGTGTCTGGTATGATTGTTCCTCTTGAGTAATTTGATCATTTGTATATTAAGAGTAATATCAACTGTTATGCTGTTTCTTCAATTTTATGTCTTTTAAAACATTAAGTGAGTAAAAGAGGAAAAAAGAACTTTGCTTTAAAGCAGGTTCTAATCTTTTCCTTCTGTGTAGCTATCATCAATGTTGTTATCTTCAATGTGATGTTGAATCCAGACACGAAATCTTGTGTCCACTCAAATGTCTTGTTGTTTTGATGTATTTGGGTTAAAAAAGATGCACCCAAACAATGATTGCCAAACCATATGGGTTGATTTCTGGACCTTGGAAAGAGATAAAGTTGATTAAGCTTCTAAATATTGGTTGTGGTTGGCATATGGTGCAAACAATGCAAACTGTTGGAGCATCTATAATTGTTTATACCAAATAGTTCCTTGCAGGATGATGTGGGAGTTACATTTGTGTCTGTGCTTGTTTTTGCATGTCTATTTGTGCACTCATCTTACTTGCTGTTGTCTATCTCTATTGGCAGTCCTGTTGGGAGTCACTGCATCTCGAAAGAAGATTACAGCTTGATAAAGAGAAAAGGCTTAGCTGTTGTTGATTGCTCTTGGGCACGCTTGGGGGATGTACCATTCGCGAAGCTGCGTTGTGCTGCTCCTCGCCTGCGTATGAACTTCATCTCTGTGAAAATTACACTGTTGAAGTATCATAACTATTATGGTTCACAAACAAACATTTTGTTTTAGCACGTACATAGACGTTTTGTCTAATATGGAGACCTTTAGTCTGGGTAATAAATCCATGACACACATTTTTACTGCCTCCTAGTCTGTTTTATGCGTTACTAATCACTTATTTGACATAATATTGGATCTCCCAAATAATAATCGCAGGCATGAATAGGTTTTATCTATCAATTTATTTTAAGGTTTTATAGTTCTCATAAATGGATTTAGTAATTTTATGTCATTGGTCAATCTGTATGTGTTTTAGTCTTCTATTTTTTTTCGTAGAAGTTGAAATTATTGTGAGGATCAAGTCTATATTATAGTAATTTATGGATATAAAACAAATGTCATAATCATCTCCTCTTCTTGAAATTGTATATTCTGTTTCCATGATTTTGACTTTTTATTGGAACTACAGTACCATGGCTGGTAGCAGCAAATCCTGTAAATTATGGTCGGCCTTGTCAGCTATCTTGTGTGGAGGCATTAGCTGCTGCTTTAATAATATGGTAACAAAATCTGCTTCCCTTATTTTCATTCGAAGCAGTTTTCATTATGTGCTAATGTTGTAATACCTGAGAAATGTTTAATCTATACCCTTGGTCCATTTTAACATTCTTGTTCTCAAATGATGTCGTTACAGCTTATAATAGTGATGATTTTCTTATCGGGTTTTCACGCTTTCAAGTTGGGAATCATAAACATCTAATATAGTGGGAAGCATGTCACTTATATTTTTTCAGTCCACTGATGTCAGTTTATTTTCCTTTGATTCTTTTCTTAAGGATCTGTTTCTCAACTGTATCTTGTATGAATATACTTAATCCTCTTCGAAAGCATTTTTATTTTCTACTTTTTGGGTTATTCACCAAAATTATCATTTGAAGGTCTTTGTTCTAGAATTCTTGTACTATAGTGCCATCAGCTTGTTTCTTATGAACTTACTGTCAAGATTATTGGCTGAGAATTAGTTGCCCTTTTGCTTTGTTATTTATGTTTAACAGTGGGGAACAGGAAACAGCGGATTTGTTACTAGGCAAGTTCAAATGGGGTCATTCATTCCTGTCTCTCAACAGGTAATTTATGTTTTCCTCTTTTCCTGGTTGCAATTGTAATTCTTTAGTTGCTGTAAAAGCAGACCATATACTCTCGCAATCGTAAATCATCTTTCTTGGCTTTCACATGCTATGGAAAATTCAAAGTACAAGGATTTATGGTCTGGGTTTATGAAACATAAGTAGACTTTCTCGAGGTGCATATTCAAACACATAAAACGAAGAAAGTACATCTATAGAAATCTTCCCGTTTTTCTTTTCTTTTCTTTTTTTTTCCTTGTGTGCATAATGAGCTTATGTCATATTCAATTAATGCAGGGAACTGCTGAAGGCATACTCCGAATGTGAAAATAGTGCTGCTATAATTTCGGTCCAAAATGCTTGGCTTTCCCAGCAAAGTCAGGTTCCAAAGGTTTCTCCAGAAGAAGTAGAAGGTACTCTATTTCCAAGCTTCAAAGAAAATTTAAAAGCAGACTCTCTATTCATTGTTTCTGATATAAAATGCTTGCTTTCTGCTGTCTCAGAGGCAGACACAAATAAAGATGAAGCCTCTTCTAATGACTCTGAAGATGGGCTTCCTCCACTCGAAAAGAACATGAATCATTTGAACTTTCAGGAAAGTGATGATGACTCTGAAGGTGGGCTTCCTCCACTTGAAAAGAACATGAATCATTTGAATATTCAGGAAAGTGAAGAAGAAAGTGAGTAAAGAAGTATGCACACAAAATGACATAGGAAGATTATGAGCTTGTAAATCCCGGGGCTAGGTAATGCACGAGGAATACAGGTTTCTTGATGACATGTATGGACGTATTTATATGGTTTGCAGCTTTCTTTCTTAACTCGTATTTATATCTATAAATGGTAAGTCTTTTTTTTTTTTTTCTCTTTTGGGTTATCACCTTTGGTTCCAATAGTTATGATAAGGTTGAATCTAAGTTGAGATGGTTTGATCTTTAGTCCGTATGAGTTGAGCTTAAGTCAAATGCGAGCTAAGATTCTTGGCTTGTTTGGAAAACTGAATTAGACTTAGTCGGAAAAAAGTTTGATTCAGTTTAATATACAAGTTAATTGTTTGACTTGACTTAATTCGAATTCGGATCACGCTCGATTTGAGTTGAGCTGGGTGAATCATTATCAAAACGATGTTTTTACGATTAAAAAGAGACTTAAAGTTGAGAATAGACCCACTCAGCCCTTACATGGGGCTCATATCAAATATATAATTAATATACTAAACAAAAAAATGGTTGAATAGATAAATATAGAATAGTGTTACAATAAGTATTGATTTGAATATTAAAAAATTTATAATTCAAAATTATTTAATTATATAGTGATAAATTATTTTTATATTCAAACGTGTAATTATTATAAGTAAAGTCATAACATTTTATAATTAATAGAGATGGACAACTTACTAACCTTTTTTTTTTTTTTCTTCTCCATTTTCAACAAGATTGATCAAAGGAAAATGCTTTGCGCGCTAAGGGTGGGCATGCAAGTTTATCATGCATGTTTTCAAATCTTTAAAATGGCTCAGACTAATGAGACCCATTTATAAAGAGTAATTTTGTCTAACCCTAGTATGTTGGTTAGAACAGTCTAACCTCTAAAACGTTGGTTAACTTTGCATACAACCTCTTTAATTAGGTTATCTTAATAAATTATCCATACTTTTACTTTTAAAAATATAAATAATTAAATAATGGAGTATTATTATTAAAACATGAAAAAGAAAAACCTCAAAAAACATCAAAATTTATGATTTTCATTTGAAACCCAAATTCGGATTGGCAATAACTTCCTTGATTCTTCTCTTTATCTCTACAGATAAACCTTTTTTCGTTTTGTTAGAAGGATAATAGAAAATCCTTGTTTCCTATTTGTAGAAAATTTTTGTCTCCTCTCCCTTTTCTCGTCCTCTCGAGAAAATTCTCTTTTCTTTCACATCTTCACTAAAAACTTAATAAAATATTTATTAAAAATTAGAGTATAATTGTAATAATTTAAAATTTTGAAGATTAATTTAATAATTAAAGATTTAAGAAATATATTAAAGAAGAGACGAATTGAGAAGAGGATGGGTTAGGAAAAGGATAAATCATAGATATATTTATCCCTATTTTTACACCATTCGGATTATAAAAATTTTAATCATCCTCATTTTTTTTATACAAGAGAATCGTCTTCCAAGATGGAAAGGGATAAGCCAATGACTCAATTTGAGGAGCTGAATTGTTGTCTCTACAAAAATTTATGAGTATTACAAATAAACACTTCATATAATATAGATTTTCCATTATACCCTCAGGTGTAGAAGCTTCTATTAATTCATCCTTTCCCTTTTGCAAGAATCGAAACCACCAACAAGAAAAAGAAAACGTTTCTTTAGCAATAACCGGTAAGGGCATTTTGGGTATTTAAGAAAACAAATAAAATCATATATTTTCAGATTTTTGCCTTCTCATCTCTTATTTTTTTCATTTACCGCAACACAAGCTCAGAACGAAAGCCTAACGAAAATAAAAACCCTAAATTTATTATCCCAAGTTAAAGCCTCATTTTCCATTTTCGTTTTCATTATTATCTGATTTGTTTCTCTTGTTTTCTCTATTTTCGACTCTCAGTGTTTTGTTTTCAGGAAAAAAGAATTTCTAATTCCCGGAACGACGCCGTTCTGAAGCAGAATTCTGGGCCCCTGAGTGTCGTTTTAACTAGCGGAGCTGTGAATAGTTGTTTCATTTAGGGGTGTTTTTATCTGGGTTAGAGTAGTTTAGGGTTTTGTTGTTGATGTGCTGTTTTGTTTTGTGTTCTCTAATGGTTGGTTTTGTGTTGTGAAATTAGGGTTTCACATATCTCTTTTCTCCTCATTTCAGGCCGCCAAGTAATCTCTTATCTCTGTGAGTTTTCGTTCTCCTTTTGTCGTATCTTTGATGGGTTTGTTTGTAATTTTTTTGGGTTTGTTTTATTGCATTATGAAATTAGGGTTTTGGTTAGTCCAGCATTTTAAAATTTTAGGGTTTTGATCTACTGAGGATTCTTTTGAAGTTAATTTAGTGAGCTTAGTAAGGAAAGATTGTTCAATTTTGGGGTTTTGTTGGTTTGATTAAGTTTGCTACAGTGAGTCTTCTTTTGAAGTTAATCAAAATTATTATTGTATTTTTGTTGAATGTTAGTTAAATGATTCCAGTACAAAACTGATTATGGGTTTAGTTTTAAAAGGTGAGACCATGTTCAAATACGGTTCTAATCTCAAGGCCACTGAACCAGGGAAAGCCTCCATTTTCACTGATTTAGTTGTTCAGTGCCTGCACTACTTTCAAATTTAAGTTTATTTAGTGGGATTTTGGATATTGAAAGAAAATTTCATTTCTGGTTACATATATTTTCAGTTACAAGCTGGTTTATGGCTTTGGATTTGCTTATTCAATTTTGATGCAGTTGAGAGTTTTAATTTCACTGGTTAGACATGTTGGATATATATTATTCTGGGGTTCTTTGTGAGGATATCTAAGAACTTTCATTGCAGTTGCAGACTGTTGTCTCCATATCTTTGTTATAAATTTCTGTTTTCATAACACTGGTTAGACATGTTGGATATATATTATTCTGGAATGATTGAATTTGGTATGCAACGTCATAGTTTAGTAAAAAGTTCTAGTTTGATTTATTAAAGAGAAATTATTAGTTTTCAAAATTAGAGTTAAAAAAAATTTTATTTTTTAAATATTATTAGTTAAACAACTATTTTACTCTTATAACTAATAAAAAATTTTAATAAAAATTGAATTACAGGATGGGTATTTAAAATTTTGAAAGTTAGCGGTATCATTTTGATAATGGATTGAACCTTAAGTGAGAATAAGTCTTTTGGCCTGTTTATTACCCTAACTCTTTATTTACACACAATTATCACATTGGAAATAACTACTTATGATGAGAAATAAAGATGTATTTGGATCCATTTTTTATAAAGTAATACTATGTATACCTATTTTGGGTGTACAATTATATACATATTTATATGTGTCATCACATGATTGAGTATTAATTTATTATTAATTAAAAATTATTCAATCATGTGATAACATATATAAATGTGTATATATTTATGAATTCAAAATGAGTATACATAATTTTATTATTTTTTATAATTGATTCAATAATGATATTGAGTCAATAAATTGTATCCTAATTGTACTTGTGAATACGTAGATATTTGTACCATTATTTATAACAATGTTACTGCTTAACATTGAGTAATATAAATATTATTGAAGCATGTTTCAAATAAGTATGTTCTGTGACAAAGCAATACATAAGAAGACTATCATATGTTCATACTTTTGCATAAATATATTGAACAACACAAAATTATTCATAGCCCCAATAATAATTTTAATACAATTAATTACTAGTTTAAATTAATACTTAGTGATTATGAATATTGAAGTAGATTTTTATATTAGCCATTAATTATATGTTGTCAAAATATGTTTATTAATATTTTGCAGAAAAGCTTTGTCTCTCATTAGATTGAATGAAACACGTAAGTGAAAAGACAAAAGTGCTTTTAAAGCACTTCTGGAAAAATAAAAAGCTTTGGGGTGAGAGAGGCTCAAACTCTCGACCTCAAGATTACTCTAAGCTTTGGGTGCTTTTATGTCTTTGTATTTTTTCTTGTGTTGTGTGTTCTATATTTCTGTTCGGAAATTTAATCTTTCAGGGGCTGATTGTTTGTGGAATATAATGTTTTAATCAGGGTTGTGAAGTGGAATTTTAGTTGGAAAAGATGTCGTCTCCATATCCGGTTCTTGACAATAAACCAATTGATCAGTGGAAGGTTACAGAGCTGAAAGAAGAGCTAAGGAGGCGGAAATTGAAAGCGAGTGGTAAGAAGGAGGAGTTGATACGAACTTTGGATAATGCCATTCGCATTGAACGGGAAAATGCAGCAAAGGAAGCAGAAGTGAATAATGGTATAAAAAGTGATAGTCAACCTGTAGTTGAGGTAAAAGATGCAGAGAAAGTGCCTGTTGATACTGAAATCGCCAAAGATGTTGTGATTGTTGGTAGCCAAGAAATTGAAAAGGCAGATAATGTTGTGGTTCAGCTTGACATTAACAGTAGTGCTACTGCCTTGGGTCAAGGAGAGGCTGAAAACATAGAAGTAGTGGGTAATATTAATCCAATCGATGCTGCCTTAGGTCAAGAGAAAATCCAAGAAAGGGACATAGCAGGTGATACCAATCCTACTAGAGCGGTGGAGGAGCTGGTTATCCACAAAACTACTGTGAAGGCCAGCACTACAGTTACTGAGAGTGTGGCTACTGAATTAACTTTGAATGGGCAAGAGTTGCATAACTCTGGAACACTGGGGGAAATTTTGAGTTCAAATGTTGACCTGGAGATTGAGGATTCTAAGCCCCAGCTAGAGAATGAGGGTTTAAAGCCTCCGCACAAGGATGACACGCTTGACACCTCTGCTCCGGATATTCAGGTATCTGAGGTCAGCGCTAATTTAGGGTCTCAAGTAAAATCTGATTCTATTTCTACTGATTCTGTGTCAATTAATCAAAAGATTGAACTAAAGGATAATATAATTGCTGATAATGTCAAATTAGAACAAGATTTTATTAAGCCGGAAATGGTGGAACCATCATCTAGCCTTGTTGTAGCAGTTGGTGGTGAATCACATCCAATGGATGTTGAAGAGCCACCTGAGAGGAAGGCATCTATTGAGGAGAGAGATGACAACAATGCTACAATTGCAGAGATGGGCAAGAAAAATTATAGTGCAGATGTGGGTTATTCAGAAAAGTTAAATTTAGACCGAAGCTCTGGTGATGACTCTATGGAGGAGGATGTCCTGGAGAGTAAACAATTTGATTCAAAGGATAGTTCTGATGAAGTGAGAGACAGAAGTGAGAAAGATGAACTGCCTGTTGTGAAAGAGGATAGCCCTGTTGATGTTGTGGGAGATGGTTTATCTGATGACAAAAAGGATGTTCAAGTTGAGAAAAAGAGTCGTCCAGTTGTGGCTGCTGAGAAAAGAAAAATTAATGGTATGTTTTGGTCCCTGGGATTGATATTGTTCTATGAAGTTGTTTGTTGCGGATATTACCTTTGTGTAGTGTTCTTTTTTCCCCCACTGCATTGTTTGCAATTTTTGTTGCCAATTTACCTTGACAGAGATATGCATCAGTCTTATAATGAGAAAATATTGTGAATTTTTTTAATCTTTCATAATATTTGCATGACCAGAAAATCCCCCTCAACTTCTTTCATTTTAGAAATGTCATCTTGTTTCTAGTTTCTGGATTAGACAAAAAGCAGTGATTGCAATATAGGTGATTGGATAGGAGTAGCTTTCTTCAGGGAAATACCTCTGGGAAACGTTTAACATATCCAAAAGGCATGCTTGTACTTTAGGAAGTTCTACCACAGGAAAATGTGTGGTTTTTTTTTTTTTTAAATTATTGAAATAGATGGAAAATGTGGTTTTTATTCATGCGGCTGCTCATCTTTAGGAAGTTTCCCTTGGAAAATTGATTGTGTAGTTTGCTTTATTTATTCATTGGTCATTGCATATGCCCAAACAATGATACACTCAAACTTTGAGTTTCTCTATTCCTTCTTTTGTAATTAATTTGAATGTTAATTTTGTTCCACATGTTTTTTCATACATTAAAATTCAAAATTCTTGTCTATTTTTTTCTGACAAACTGCTTCTCAGACCAAGAAGCAGTAGGAAGCAATGAGCCTTTGAAGAGGCAACGCAGATGGAACTCTGAAAGCCTTAAGCTTCCAGAACAGCAAAGTTCCAACCTTACACCTACCAGCACACCGAGGGACTCATTTCAATCTAGTGCTTTGAAACGGAACCTGTCTAGATCCAATTCTGCACTAAGTGAGGATACACTCAAGGAACGTGTTGGTGAGTTATCGATATCTTTATTGGATATAAGATATTTTAGCTTGTAATTTAAAATCTAAGTTGCTCAATTTCAACTTTTTTGGTTAACAGTTCCACCATCGCCAAAACCTCCCACTAATTCCCTCAGGATTGATCATTTTGTGCGTCCTTTTACCCTAAAAGCTGTGCATGAGCTTTTGAGCAAAACTGGAGCTTTCACCAGTTTCTGGATGGACCATATCAAGACTCATTGCTATGTTACTGTAAGAGATAATTCTCTCGCATAAAAAGATAGGAATTTTCTCGTTTATGTACTTCTTCTCTGGTGGGTCAGATGGATTAATAATTCTTGGAAAACTACTTTGATCATGCAGTACTCATCGGTTGATGAAGCCATGGAGACACGTAATGCTTTGTATAACATACAATGGCCTCCAAATAATGGTGGACGACCACTGGTGGCTGAGTTTGTGGATCCCCAGGAAGTCAAAATGCGAGCAGAAGCTCCTCCTCAGTTGCCATCTGCGTCCACCCCTACAGCCCCTCCAGCTCCGCCTGCCTCTCAGCCCCAGCCCTCACCCCGTCAACCGGCTCCCAGACAGCAGCTTCCACCGCCGCCAACCCTTCCACCACCACCACCACCACCTGTCTCCAACCCAGCCCCGGCAAGAGAACGGTTCACTGTTCCACCCCCTCCTCCACTTCCGGAAAAAATTGACCCGCCAATCGTTACTCTAGATGACCTATTTCGGAAAACCAAAGCAACTCCTCGAATCTACTTCTTGCCTCTATCAGAAGAACAAGTCGCAGCAAAACTTCAATCACAGAGTAAAAACACCAAGCAGTAGGGATCAAGCTATAAATTTATCCCTGGCTGTACCCGTATGATAGATAATGGTAAGAAAGTATCACATAATATCATCTTTGCAGGTCTGCAGGTGTTACTACATGTAGGAAGGAATTGGTCCAGCCAAGCTTAGGTATCTGGTTCGTTGATGGATTTCGGTTTGGGTTTTCCAAAGGCAGTACCTGTCTGAGGCTTACGTTTTACTCAGTGTTAGAACTCCCCCGCTTCGCCAACAAAACTGAGAGCTTCTTTGGTGTCTTGTGTCTTGTTTTTCTTTTGAACCTGAATTCCAAGTTTTATGAACTTGTGATAATACCGTTAAGATTGACTCTCTAACTTTGTGGATGATATTTCTTTCTTGTTTAAGATTGTTCTTCATTGCAGATTCTGCAACTTGATAACTAGATTACTAGCTTCTTGAACATCTATTGAAAACTTGGCTAACCATATTGAAATTTTCATTGTTTTGATTCATAACACCATTCAAAATTAGGAACATATGTAGCAGTTTTTTTATCCAAATTCCAAGGCTTTCTTTGGATTACTTAGGCCACAATTAAGGTTTATTTTGTATTGAATCATATTATCAAGTTATCCTTATAGACTTATTGTTTATTAATTCGCATGTCTCTCCACCTCGGTCCAAAATGTTTTGTGCTGCTGTTGTGAGAGTAAACATGTGATTTATTGTTAGTAGAGGTGGCTCTAAATAAGCTGGCTAAATTTAAATTTTTCGTTTCATTTGAACTAGTTGATTTTGGGTTGAAATTTTAGTTTGGTAGTTCAATACAGTGATTTAGGATTGGTTTGTATGTCATAATGCTGTTTGTTTTGT
This sequence comes from Mangifera indica, assembly GCF_011075055.1. Taxonomy (NCBI): domain Eukaryota; kingdom Viridiplantae; phylum Streptophyta; class Magnoliopsida; order Sapindales; family Anacardiaceae; genus Mangifera; species Mangifera indica. The sequence goes on along the minus strand of NC_058152.1, from coordinate 12,940,497 downwards.
GCAACTTCCCACCTATTATTATCACCTCCTTGACAAGATCTTCAAATTTTTCTTAATAAAACAAATTTAATCCCTTGTTGATTAAGCAAATTGCTTCCAAATCCATATTTTTCTCCGTAAGAATTATTAGAATTCTTCTTAGACAAGACGCGGCGTTTCATTTCCCGAACAGGTAACTTAACGGGGTAGCAAAACCTTCATGCACCGAATAATTTCACGTAGATTAACCAATAAAAAGCCGCCACGTTGAACATCAACGTTTTAATTTATAATAATTGATTTTTCATTTCTCTTAATTTTCATTTCATTGTCAGTGTTGATAATTTTTCTTCTCTTTCTTTCCCCGTGAAACAAACAGAACTTTTAGTAACCGTTTCTGGATTTCTTCGTCTCCAACTCCTCGGATTCAGGTCCTTGTAGATCGAATCGTGCTCGTTAATTTTTTTTTCCAGATTCGGCAAGGTAGATGTCAGATACTTAGCTATGTAAAAAATTGAAGTTTCGAGCTCGTTTCATTTTATTTGTGCGTTTCTTAACGTATTATTTGATTTGTTGCTCTGCATAATTTTTCCAGGCAGTGAAGTTGACGAGTATCTGAAACATCGACTCAATGGTTTCGTTTGAAATGAATGACCGTAAAAGTGAGTTAATAGTGATTTTCAGGTGTTTTCCTGTTTTTCATTATGTTTTTATTTTCATCGTAAACTGTACTTTTAACTGTGAAAGCTCAAGAAATTTGTGCTTGAATATTTGATTTGAATGAGTTAATCAATTTAAAGAGTTTTCGCTATTGCTTGAGCTGGATTTTAGTCATTGTGGATTTTATAGAGCTTTTTCGATGAAATATTTATAAGCAAAATTGGTTATAGTTATTGGATGGACTGTTTTTTAGTTGCTTTTTCGAGTTGTTTTTGTTGTATTTTCGGCTTTAATTTACTTTCGTCTAATTGATTGTTTGCCAGTTAATTTTTGAGTCTGGATTGGTCTATAGTTATGGTGAAGTTATCATCACATAAATCTTATTTACTAGCTTAAGACAGGAATATTGAATGATGTTTAACTTGGACATGAAGAATTTTGCCAAAATTTAGAGCTTGAAAATTAATCTCACTTGCACGTTGGGACTGTGAAAAAATATTTTCACGATTTGGAACTATATGTTTGATGTTTCCAACTAAGAGAGGCAAAAATAAGCATTTATATGTGAAATTGGGGGTATGATTGGTGTCCTTATTTTTCCTTGAAAGATTTTAAAACTAATAATTGTTAATGTAAAATGGAACAGAGATTGGGCTAGGCTTGACAGGTTTTGGCATATTTTTCTCATTCTTGGGAATCATCTTCTTCTTCGATAAAGGTTTACTGGCCATGGGAAATGTAAGTCTCGTTAGACTTCTTGTCATTTTTGGGTTTTTATTTTTCTTGTTATGTTTCGGCTTATTTACTGAATGATTTTTTTATTAACAATGACATTCCATTGTGGCCTTTAGATCCTCTTCTTGTCAGGGGTGTCCCTATCCATTGGTTTGAAGTCCACTATGCAGTTTTTCATGAAACGTCAAAACTTTAAGGTTTTGATTTTCTTACTCCCCTTTTGTTTCTCTAAGTGTGGAGTGTTTTGTTCATTCATCATCATCCATCTTTATCATTCTTTTAATTGCTTGTGATTGTGTTGATTGTACAGGGAACCATCTCTTTTGGTCTTGGCTTCTTCTTTGTTGTTATTGGTTGGCCAGTTTTTGGAATGATTCTTGAGACATATGGGTTCATTGTGCTCTTCAGGTCTAGTAGAATCCTTCATGCTTTCTCTGTAAGTTATTTATTGTAAATAATTCTAGTTGCTAATGATATTTTTATGTGCAGTGGTTTCTGGCCAACACTTGCTGTTTTCATTCAGAGGATACCTTTTCTTGGTTGGGTATTCCAGCTACCATTTGTCAGATCGGTATGTTAATCCATGAACTCAAATTATTGTCTATCAATTGTGAGATTTCTTATAAGAGATTGCAAGTAGACTTGTGAATATATAGAGTTCAACTTTTTGAATTCTATACCATATCAGTTCATTGATTTGTCCTGAAATGTGAAACCTACTTTGTTTGAATATTAAGTCTTGTTTAAATATATATTATTTTTTACTTGGAGTTGTGATAGAAGGAAACTCTAAAGAGTGATATAGTGAAAGAATGATTTCTTCATTTTGGGTTTTATTATACTGATCATGCTGATTTTTCTTATAATGTATTTTTTATGATTTTTGATTCATCAACGCTGGCTTAATGTTAGTAAATATAAGTGGCTCAAAGTGTAATGTTTCTTTTTTAATTCCATCTTGTTAGAAGCAATGAAGGAAATCCTACTCTGATATCAAATAAGGAAATATATTTTTGAGTGTGAAATTTTCTTAGTTGCTTATTTGAAAGGTGAATGCTTTTTTTTTTTTCGTGCTTTTTTTTTTTTATGTGGCACTCAAGAGAATCAAACTATTATGTGATTGTTTATTTCATGATAAGCTGGAGGTTGTCATATGTATTGGTAAGGATGGGAGTCCTATCTTGACCAGACATGGGATATCATATTCCTAAAAACTTAACATGATTATTAGACTGATTTTCTGTTTGTCTTCTTCTAGAAGAATTGTTAAAATTAAGATAATTACTAAGTTTTCAGTGTGGGGAAGCTCCATAATTAAGTTTGCACAGTACTCTCAAAACGTTAGTATGAGGAAAGAGTTGATAGTAATCAGTGACACATAGCCTAACTGTGGTGGTAGAACACTCAGAATATCTTATCTACATGAGACACAGCATGATACAATAAATGAATAGAAACATATCTCGATTTTGTGTTACACAGGATTGTATAGATGTTAGAATTGGAAATCATTTTTGTCAGAATATTTGACTTTACATATGCCAAGTTATTTAAGGACTGTGTTCTCTTCCTGAACTCAAGATGAGTTAGTTTAACTGATTTAGTTTGTTGGCTGAGAAGTGGAGAAGTATTTGGTCACTTATATATGTGTTTGAATGCCTATGCTGTATCACGGCAAACATGATTTAAGAAATGATTTTTTTTTTTGAATTAGAAATGTGGTTTAAGAATCCCTTATATTACACCTTTCAAACTTGATTCATCTTTATGAGATGATGTGGAGGCTCGGATGCTCTGCAGTGATGAAATTATTGCTTGAATACTGAAAGTTAAACAATAAATATGATTGTGCAAAGGCGTGTTAACATGATTTCTAGGTATGATCATTTAGATGGATATGCAGATACATAATCTAGATGTCACTGGTTGATATGATGTAGTGAGATTTTGTCTTTCATGTGCAGCTATTCGACAAGTATCGGGGGAAACGGGTACCTGTGTAACCACCCTATGAAAAAATGAGTAAGTACAATGTAATGGCAGGTCCACTTGTAAAATACTTGGGATGGAAGATGGAAAATTCTTTGGTTCAATCAAATGGGGTCTCTAGAAAATTATTCTCATTTGACAGTTAACCGGGAAAAAATGTAATACTCTTTAGCTGTTTTCATTTTAGCGACATTGCTGAAATTGAATATAAGTTTTGTTTGTTGTTGAATGATCATCAATCTGTTCATACGCCAGAAGAAAATAAATCCTGTAAGTAACCAGTTTTTCTGGCTATTGACTTGAAGAATGCACATGTTTTCCATTTTTAGGGAGGGGTATCTGAAGTTTTTTTTTTTGGTAGTTTGATTTGTAATAGCATTTGTGCAAGTTTTTGGTTGCTGTGTAGTATTTACCTTGAAGTGAGTTTTTTCTTGCGGTACTCGTATGGAATGTTTTAGAATGCTGTAGTATATTAAGGTGTTGGAAAATTCTCAGATGTAGGTGTAGAGTTTCTTTAGAGGCAGAGGTGAGTAGGACTGGCCCTGAGTCAAGCTGGGTCAGACTCGAAAGTTGGGTTTTGTTTATTTAAAATATAAACTGAGTTTGAGTTAAGAAGTTCGGTTTGTTTTAAAACCAACCCAAACTTGAACTATAGAAAGTTTGGTTCGGTTCAGTTTGAATCGCAAGTTGGATAAATAGTTTGATTCGATTTAAACTTAACTTATGATTTGATTTGAATTATGTTAAATAATTATTAAACGATATTATTTTGTTAATGAACCATAAATTCAAACCACAAATTTAAGTCATATATTTGACTTATAAATTTGAATCATAAATTCGAGTTAAATTTGAATTGAATTTAAACTAAATCATTTTCATTTGAATTGAATTTGAATCATTCTTAATATTGGGTCAACGAATTTAAATCGAATTTGAACTGAATTATTATTTATTCAAACTAAATTTGAATTAATGGGTGTTTGAATTTTGTTCGATTTGTATCCATCTCTAAAAGTAAGATTACGTTTAGAGTTAAAAAGGTCCGATTTTAGTTATAGGTAAAATCTAGTTTAATCATTGGATTAAATTGATTAAAGGTTGAATAAGGTGATTTTATTAGAAGACGATTCAATCATTAGATCAAATCAGAGTAAATGTTATGTTAATGTTAAATTGATTTAAATTTATTTTAAAACTTTAACTATATCTTATGGTAGTAGTTTGTCTCAATATTTTTAAAATTAAATTAGATATTTACTTAGTAAAAGAGGTAGTTTGATTCAATCTATAATCGAATCGATTGACCGGTAATTAAATCAGTTAATTGATAAAAAATAATATTTAAAAAAGTTTATATAATTTATCAATAATTATACAATCTAACTTATTTAATATTAAAATAAAACTAGTTTATATATATATATATATATATATATATATATATATATATATATATAACTTAAGTTTAAGTTTTCATAACGAATCTTTAAAAAAAAATTAAATTTTTATGATGATTGAGTTAAACTTGGTTTTATACTAACTGAAATTGGCTTGGTTAGCGGTTGGCAGTTCTTCTAGTTGGATTGGTCGATCTAATCCAGTTTTTAAAACTATAGTGTATCCTATTGTTTGACTGGTCAATGAAGAATCGATTCATCAAAGATTATCTACAACTAGACACAATAGTGGATTATATTGGGTTGATTCAGATTGGCTTTAACATGATAGTGGATCGTGTTAGGTTGACCTTAGAATGGTTGTCTTATTTACGGGTCATGTCAGACCTAAGGTTTACACAATCGTGAGTCTTCATGTCGAGTCAGTATACAAAAATATATAGGCTTAAGACATGACCTATATTATAATTGGTTATGTCAAACCTTTAACAAGTCGACCCACAAGTATTTATAGATGTGCCCTATTAATTATATTTTTTTTTCAATTTTTTTATTATATCTTTTAGATTTTTCATATTAATCTTTTAGTTTTCTCCGTAAGAATAATAACAAATAATTAATAAATTTTTATTCTTTCACATTATCTTTTGGTCTTCTCATAAAATTAATAATAAATTTGTTATTACTTTTTAATTTTTTATTATCACATATTTTAGGGTTAGATATTTTTTATAAACAATAAAATTATATGTGCATATATTTTAAATATAATTTGAGTACACAGATGATATATCATTATGTTATTTGATAATTTTAAATTAATGATAATGTAACATTTAATCACACAACATGATGGTATATTATATATACACTCAAATTATATAAAAATATATATACATATAATAATATTGCAAGAAAAAACATAATTTTCTTACTTATACATGTATAATCTATAAAATACAATGCAATGAGCTCAAATAAAATTAGGGTAAAAAGTTTATTCCCACTCAAGGTAGAGTGAAAACTCAAAGTGACCCTTCCAAACTTTAAAAAATTCAAATACTCACTCATTCGTTAGTTTTGATTGGTACAATCAGGGGTAAAATTGTCATTTAGAGAATTTTATTTAAATAAAGAAAAATTGATTTCTTTTCTCCCCCTTAGTTTTAAAAACAAATCATTTTCCCCCTAGTTTATTTAAACAAACAAAAGTTAATTTCTTTTTTCCCTTTTAGTTTTATAAACTACCATTTTCCCCTAACTTAATTTTAAAAAATAAACTTTCACCCCCACTATATATGATTTTTAGAGTTTTATATTTTAGAATGAACAACCATCCTTCTCAAACTTTGAAACATTGTACTTATATTCCAAAAACTTTATTTCATCTTTTCAATGACCGTTCTTCCTGACATTTCTCTTCGGTGACATCTCCCCTCCTTCCCTGGTGGTTTTCGACTGAAAATCAAACCGAAATGATTTGGGTTTTCATGCATAGGTATGTGCAAAAATTGCACAAACCCATGCTATGATTTGTGCATCGGTAGATGCATAGATCAATCAGACGATGTCACATAGATATGGGGTGTTGTTCGTGCAACACCGTTCGATTGATCTATGTGTCTACTGATGCATGGATCGTTGCATAGATCTATATAATTTTTGTACAGATTCGTAAATAAAAATCAGGCCATTTAGGCTGAATTTTTGGTGGTTTCCATATTAAGAAACCACCAAGGAGGGAGGAGAAATGCCGCTAAAAAGAATAATCATCGAAAAGATGGAATAAAATTTTTAAGGTATAAGTGTAATGCTTCAAAGTTTGAAGATAGTGACTGTTCATTCTAAAATATAAAATCCTAAAAACTATATATAGTGGGGTAAAAGATTAATTTTTTAAAGGGAAATTATAAAAAATAGGCAAAAGTAAGGGGGTTTAAGCGAAATTGTCCAAAAAAATCAGATTAAAGCAAAAATGCCCAACTTTTGTGAAATGTTGAAACTGCCCATATATAAACCCAACAAATTTCCCCTGTTCCCACTGTGAAATCACTGTTAAAAAATAGGGGAAAATTCGAAATTTTCTCCTGTCCCAATGTCATGCACTGTCAGTCGGATTTTCCGCCATTTTCGTGGTTTCTGGCAACCGAAAATGGCACAGTACGTTAGAATATCTTTCATCATCTTGTTTGAATCAAGTTATTGTTCATATTATTGAGATTTGAGTGAGATTTTACGGTTTAGGGTTTAGGGTTTCGATTTTGAACAATGCTTGAAATGTTTTGATTTTTGGTTGTTTTCGTTGAATTGGTTGAGGGGTTTTGTGTTATAGCTTATGTAGATTTGATTTGTGTTGAAATTGGAGGCCAAAACGACGAAATTTTGGTCGAAAATTCGTTTCAAAGCGATCGACAGTCGACAGTGGGAACAGTGTTTCCCACTGTCGACAGTGGGTTAGGGGGCTTAATAGTGTTTTCAAAATATTAGGGAGCTATGTGAGAGTTCTCAGTCCACTGTAGGCTTTTTTGAAATTTGCCACGTGACAGTGGGTTGTTGCTGTGTATACGGTAGGTTGGGGGGAAATTAACCTTTTTTAAAACTATAGGATTTATATGAGACAGACTTTGAACGATCATAACTATTGATCCGGGAGGAGTTACGAGGCCTGTAATATATCAACGCGAAGCTCGTTTCAAACTCTATAACAACAACTAGCTTTACTAGTTGAACCGAATCTGGAGGCCAAAATAAAACTATTTTAATGTGTATTATGCAATTTTTTTATTTTATCAAATTTAGGATTTTCGGTTTTTATGATTTTGAGTTTGTTTGTGACCGGGCTAGACTTTTTTGATATGTAATTTTCAAATTTGATATTTGTAATTATAATATGTTTTTAGACACGTTTTACGATATAATTATGAAATTTTTAATCGATTTTTCGGTTTTCTTGTTCATAAGCTATTTGAACGTGTAGTTTTTGAAATTCAGATATATTTTTTTAGATTTTCGAGTAATTTTTTTATTATTGACATTTTAGGGTATTTCAATATATCAATTTTTTCATAATATGTTATTTTCAATATAGTTTTCACAAATTGATTTTTTTGATTCGAATTTAGAAACATGAATTTCTTCTTTCCAAACGAACCCGTAATAATTGATATTAAATAAAAATGAGAGTGAAAGTAAGTATTTAAGTGATATAAGAAATATATGTAATGAGAGTGAGAGAGTTTATATAAATAAAATGAGGGGAGGGGTAATTTTGGTATTTTAAAAAAAACTATAAGCATTTTTACTTGAAAATAGTGAATTTGGGCATTTTTACTTAATAGAGGGTATTTTGACCATTTTTTATAATTTCCCTTTTATAAAATTAAGTTAAAGAGAAAAAAAAGAAATTAATTTTTATTTATTTAAATAAAAATCTCTAAATAATAATTTTATCCCTAATTATAATAATTAAAACTAAGAGATTAATGAATATTTAAGTTTTTGAAAGTTAAAAGAGCCACTTTGGATTTTTGCTGCTCCTTTTTTGGCCATAAAATTATGGATTTTTTTCCTCTCACGATCCTTATTTTTATAAGATTTCACTTTAAATTTGTTTTACAAATATTTTAATTTCTGCAAAAAAAAATTCACTTTAAACCTTCTATTTTGACGGTGCGCATTGTTCGCCTGGCGCCTTTTAGACAAATGTGCTCTTTCTCTCATAATTTGCGCCAAATGTCCAAAACGCTTTCTCTATCCGAACTGGACTTCTAAGTTCGAAGCTTAAACGGAAAGCTCTTTTGCTCTTCGTCAAACCCATTTTTAGGGTTCTTAATTTGTTAAAAACTTTCCCATTTCACTAAAACGTTGCCGTTTTGTTCTATTTATTTCACTGGTTTGGACTTTTTGGGGGTTTCTTTGTCACATGCAGTCGAGTGTTTCTCTTTATCCCAGTGCTGGCTTTGTCATCGAAGTTTGTTCTTTATCATTCTTGGGGTTTAAAAATCCAAACTTTGATCAGTTTGGTTAGGGTTTTTGGAATTTCAGATTCTGGGTTGGTTCAATTGGGTATTTAATTTTTGAAATTACAAGCTGTTTTGGGGTTTAAATTACGGTTTCCAAGTGGGTTTCGATTTGTGGGATGAATAGTTTGTTCAGTGAACAGATACTCGCAGAGAAGCTCTCCAAGCTCAACAGCACCCAACAGTGTATTGAAAGTATCCTTTTTATTTCTTTTTTTTAAATTTGTTTTAATGAGAATAATTAGTTTGTTTTCTTGCTTATTGTTTTATTAACGAGCTTTTTTCTTTTTCAGTCCTTTGTATGCTTAGTATGTGTAGTTAAACTGAGAACTTATTTGTTTGTTGTTTTCTATTAGTTAACGTAACAAATTTCTGAAATATTGATGCTTTATAGGAATGTGCTCGAGGAGGTATTGTAATTGCCGATTTTGCCATATGTAGTGGTCAGTACTAATTGCAGCAAATTCTTACTTCTATGGCTGGTAGAGGTTAATTTGCAGACAAAAGGATAGGCAATTAATTTGGAATGTAATTGTGGAGCAAAAATGAGACTTTGTTGGTTATTTAAGACTGAGATTTTTATGTTTGATGTCATATATACATTCATGCAATCCTCAAAGGTCTTTACTTTCCTGGTGGGAAATTTGGAAGGTGTACTTTTCATTTCTGAATTCAGTGAAAAATGAAATTAGGAATGAATGAGAATGGCTTTTTCTTGTTCATGTTTATTGTTTGGATTGTGTGGTCTTGAATGGAGATTGTACATATACTGCTCCTTTTATGGTGTTGATGAGTAATAAATTGTGCGATTTAGATGTTGTTGAGGATTTGCATGCGCACTAGAATAGTGAGAAGCTAAATGAAGTTGCAGTTGCATGTTAATATTGGTTGTGTTTCTGTGTCGTAGGTTGCCTTAACTTATTTACATAGCATTGTCACACTGGTGTATATTTCACCGTGGCAAAGCAGAACTAGTGGTTAAGACATGGGATAAACAATTTCACAGTTCTTCAATGGTTCAGAAAGTCCCCCTTTTGTATCTTGCAAATGACATCCTACAGAACAGTAAGCGTAAAGGAAATGAATTTGTCACTGAGTTTTGGAAAGTCCTTCCCTCAGCTCTCAAAGATGTTGTTGAGAAAGGGGATGAGCATGGAAAGAAGGTTGTCTCTAGATTGGTAAGTTTCTTAGTATTGAGCACTGATGACATAGTTCCTTTTTAAACCAATGAATCCATCAATTGCCTTTTCAAACCAATGAATCCATCAATTGCCTTTTCAAACCAGGGTGGTTTAGTTTAGTAGTATTCTATAGTTTAGATGGTGGTGAATACATGAGAAAGTTTAAGGTTTATTATTGTTAAAAAACGGTGAACATATTACTTTTGTTGGAAATCTGTTTATCTGTATTTACCTAATTGATAGGTTAATATATGGGAAGAAAGGAGAGTCTTTGGGTCCCATGCCCGAAGCCTGAAAGACGTTATGCTTGCTGCTGGGGATGTGCCTCCTCCACCCTTGGAGTTTAGTGGCAAAAAGCGTTCACGCTTGGTCAGAATTGTGAAACGAGATTCACGATCCATTAGAACAGTAAGAACAGTGCCAATTTGTTTTCTCTCTCTGTTTTTTTTCCTATTATTATGTTGATGCTATCATGTTATTGGCTTACTTTTCTTCTTATCTCTTTGGACATCAGAAATTGTCTATTGGGGGTGCTGCTGAAAAAATAGTGTCAGCATATCACTTGGTGCTCAGTGAACGTCCCAGCGAAGAGGAAGAGATGGCTAAATGCAAGTCAGGGGTTCATCGTGTGAGAAAGATGGAGAAAGATGTTGATATTGCCTGTACTATAGGTAAGCCATTAATGATACATGGTCAATATTTATGTTTTAGTTTTGAAAAAATATTTAGCATCTCCGTCTTTAATTTTCTTCATTTGTAGACGCCTAAAACTTCTGCTATTATTCTCACAATATTGGTTGTCTAAAATGTATTTTCTTTTCCTCAGACAAAGACCCAAAGCGGAAAACCTTGGCCACTGAACTCGAGGAGGAAGAAAATCTTTTGAAACAATGTATTGAGAAACTTAAATCAGTTGAAGCTAGAAGAGTAGCACTCATATCTCAGTTAAAAGAGGCTCTGCATGAGGAGGTAAGGGATCATCTTATAAGAGAAAAAATGTTAAAGAACTTTGCCATGTAATGACTTGTGACAGTAGAAATTTTGCTATTTTATGTTCTTACTTTTTAAATGTATTTCAGGAATCTGAACTGGAGAATCTTCGAACTCAGATGCAGGTATGTACCTTTGGCTAAATAGCTTATACAGATTTATGTTGTTCCAGTATCCACTGCATGTAGTATGAACTTTTGGGTGGGAAATAGCTTGTCACTGAGTAACTCCATGGTTACATACTAGTGAAACTTCGTCTTCTGTAAATCTGTAAAGTCTGTCTCTCTTGAGGTTGATTAAGTCATGGAAGAATGTGGGAGACATGTAGAACTTTGAAATGCAAAGTTACAGTATCACACAGCCTTCTAAACTGTGGGGTTCTGGTTAAACACTAATCATGCGTCAACTTAAGTAATAAATTATTGGCTGAAGCCTGAAGCTTGATAATCTGTTATCTTTCTAAAGTTGAATTTGGTTCCAGTTACAGTAGTCAATTTGTTTTGAAGTTTCCTGACGCTTGATTGCCAGTGAAATATTGCTATATAATTGTTAAAACCTGTTATTTTTTGATTCAAATACTAGGCTTACTGCTATGGCTCAGAGAAAGATTATCTAAATGTTTGTTTTGATGTATTAATCTAGGTAGCTCAGGCTCAGACAGAGGAGGCCTGCAACATGCGAATGCGACTCAATGATGAAGATTATGTATCGAATCCATCTGCTACGACTACCCCATCAGTTGATGTGAATGCGAAAGCAGGACAAACACCAAAGAGGACTGCTGCAGCTATTGCAGCTGAAGTTGCGGACAAACTTACAGCTTCTAGCTCCTCACAAATGATCATGCACTCTGTTCTCTCAACATTTGCTGCCGAAGAAGCGAAAAATGCTGGCCTGGTAAAGGCTTCTACATCATCAAATTCATTCACACCCATACCTGTCAATTCAGTGGCTGATACGATATCAAAATCTGAGAAGCCTATGCCGGTTTCGGATCCCAGCATGTTTTTGCCATCTCAGTTGCTTACTGCTCTTCCTAATCATTCATATCAAACAGTTTTGGTACCCCAACCAACTCTGCCGAACCAAACCTCAACCTCACAAGCTCAATATCACATGCTTTCTAACCCACCTTCCCAGCAATATTTGCAGCCACCAGGAGGGATCATGACCCCATACGGGTACAGCAGCATCAGGCCCATGCCAGCAGGACCACCACCACCAGCCCATATGGTGAGCCCGATGGTTCCTTTGACTCATCAACCAATTCCATTGGCACAGCAACCAGCACCTATGAATCAGCAGATACCTGTATTAACTCAGCAGCCCCCGGCACCTCCTAGTTTCAGGCCACTGCAGCGGCCGGGAATGTATTACAGTCATCCTCCCCATTCCTAATGATATTTATTTCTGGCAAGTTAGGTCAGTGAAATCTTTCTGAATTTTTTTTACTGGTAGAATCTGTTTTCTGGAGAGTTGAAAATTTGTTTGTGCAAATTGTTTTTGCAGAGGTGAAAATACATAGATGTTGGATAATAATCCTTCAAATATTTTTTCAAAGAGCAGCCGAAAATTATAAGCAGTGGATAAGAAAGAACTAGTGTAATATTATTGATTTTTTAGATATTTTTTCTGATTTGTAAAGACAAAATAGTTCACGCGGTTTCAGATTTTAGAGAAGGAAAAAAAAAAAAAAGAAAATATATTGTTCAAACTTGTACATTCCAAGTTAAGCACACACAAACAAGATGAAGCACATTGTTGAGGCCTAATACAGAAATCTTTTAACCTTTCATGATCCTCTTTGCAATGAAATCTTTAAACCAATTGGGCATATGGTATATGATTGCCATGATAGTGGAGAATTGTCCAGTGGTAAACCAAGCTGGTGGATTATCCTTCAACAAGACAGCCACAGTGTCCCTTGCAAACACTTCTGCAGGGGTTGATTTTGGTGTCTGTGAAAGGTATGCTCTCTCCTTGATAATGTCTTCAAATGGCTTGTACAGATTCCATTCAGGCATCTTGCTGTAGTTGGCAACGGCCGAGTTTGCTATGTTGGACTTGATAGCCCCAGGGACAACAAGGGTGACATGAATCCCGAAATGTCGAAGTTCTAATCTGCATTAGACATCAATAATATTATCAGTGGCATTTGATTGTGAAACCTCTTGTACAACCCTAAGCAATATCCTAGCAGTTGAATGGCTTATCAAGAGTAAAATTGTGTGTATAAATATTCCTTACTAACTCATTTGTGCAATTTGAAGTGAGAGATAAAGAAAATAATCACATGGCAAATCAGATTCCACATCAGTTTTTTATAAAGATTTTCTTTTTTTAGGTAAGTATTTTTTTCATAAATAAGTTTATAAAAAATGTCTGTATATGTAATTTTATTATCATTGAAGAAAATACCTCAAGGTGTCAGTCATGGAATGAATGGTAGCTTTGCTTGCACCATAAACAGCAGCCCATGGTGTAGGCATTGCAACACTAATACTTCCTGTGTTTACAATCTTCCCCTTTTTCCTTGCAGCCATGTGAGGAACAACAGCTTGAATCATCCTTAAGGCACCTGTTAGTCAATCAGTACACATTAAATATTATATGGGAAACACCAAATACAGTAAGCAGATGATAATGATGCAAATTAATCTCAATCTCATGAGTTAAACTATCTCTAATTAGTTAGACCTTAAAACCCAATTCGCGTTTAAAAGAAAGAACCATATAAACTAGAAATATTACATGTTCTAACAAAATGGGTATTAATAGGTATTATCAGTTATATGTTATCATATGATTAAATAATTTAATTGTTTAATTAATCTCTAATTTAAGATAATGACATGCTAACCATTAGTATACATTAGTACACATTTTGCCAGATTCAATCTGATTTGAGCAAAGTGTAGGGCTAGCTCCGATTTGAGCTCAAATTAAATTTATAATATCTAGCTCAAGCTTGTTCAAGTTGGTATATAATATCATCCAAAGATTTTCAATAGGATAAACATTATCATTATAGAGATAAACAGTAACACTGACAAGATAAACAGTATTACCAAATGATCAAACGAACCAATTTTAAACAAAATTATCGAGTTCCAAATCAAGATCCACACGTTTGAGCTAAACTAGCTTTAATTAGATCCACCTCAAGTACATGAACTACCAAATAGCTTAACTAGCACCGAATTTAAAGAAATAAGAGAACAGTATTACTATAGTTACCGTAAATATTGGTGTCGAAAGTCTGCTGCACAGCTGACAAAGGAAGCTCAGCAAGAGGGCCAACACACTGAACTCCAGCATTGTTAACCAAAATATCAATTCTTCCAAACTTTTCAATGACATTGGCCACACAGTTCTTCACACTTTCATCTGAAACAACATCAAGTTCATGCAGAAAGAACCTGGAATCATGCTCCAGATCTTTCATGCTTCTTTTTGACCTAGCTGTGGCCACAACATGGCACCCCTTTGAAGCAAACTCAAGAGCCAATGCGTGGCCTAGTCCTCCATGAGAACACCCTGTGATCAACACAACTGGCTTATTATCTTGAAGCTCCATTGAAATGGGTTGATTTAGGGAGAAGGGTTTCTGAGTTTTGTGTTGAAAGAGAGAGATAGATGAAGGTTTGTATTTAAAGGAAAGTGGATGAAGAGTTGCTTCAGGAGTCAACTTTGTACTGTCAAATTTATGTATATAGAAATGTAAAATACAGCTTGAAAGATTCTGAGAAATCCATCAGTTTAGATCATTAACGTGTATTGGATTGTTTTAACTTATTGATTCGTCTTTCACGTTTCAAATATTCAAATCCCTCCACATTTCCATTGAGTTGGATATTGTTTTTGATAGAATCCTTTCAGAATTGGTATAAGAACAATAATAAAACTATGTGCACATATTTTTAACATTCAGTCAGATACATAAATGATGTGTCAATATGTGATTAAGTGATTTTAAATTAAGAATAAAGTAATACTCAATCATATGATAACAAATATCTAATCATACATTCAAAAGTGTATATATATAGTATTAGGACTAGTTCAATTCAAATTGAGTATGAATAAGATCTAATTTAAGATCAGTTTAAATATAAAAAAGTTAGTTTGAGATTGGCAAGATGATATTCAAAATTAGTTTAAAAATAATTTAACTTGAACTCAGAGTCAATTCAATGTGCAACTATAGAGAACATAACTTGAATTGGGTCTTTGGGTCAAATCGATTCAAATCCTATGAGTTGTTGAAAAGTTGTGAAGAAATTCATTTTTTCCAATAACTTTTCTTTTTGTCTGACTTCTTTTATAATGGTTTGAATATAAAAAAGTTAGTTTGAAATTAATAAGATGATATTCAAATTTAGTTTGAAAATAATTTAACTTAAACTTATTGTCAATTCGATGTGCAACTATAGAGAACATAACTTGAACTAAGTCTTTGGGTAGAATCGATTCAAATCCTATGAGTTGTTGGAAAGTTGTCAAGAAATTCATTTTCTCCGATAACTTTTCCTTTTGTCTGACTTCTTTTATAATGGTTTGAATATAAAAAAGTTAATTTGAGATTGACAAGGTGATATTCGAAATTAGTTTAAAAATAATTTAATTTGAACTCAAAGTCAATTCGATGTACAACTATAGAGAATATAACTTGAACTGGGTCTTTGGGTCAAATCGATTTGAATCCTATGAGTCGTTGAAAAGTCATCAAGAAATTCTTTTTCTCCGATAATTTTTCTTTTTCTCTGACTTTTTTTATAACTATTTTTTTTTTCATCTTTAATTACTTTTTTTCTTTTTATTTGATGTTTTCTATAATTTTTCCAGTAATCTCATTGTCAGCTTGAATTAGAGTTTCTGAAATCGAGTTACACTTGAATTAACCTATATTTAGTCTTGGCTCAGTTCAAATCCACTGCTAGTTCCTATGTGGATTCTGGAATACATTTTAGGTTTTAAAACAATATTCCATATTACAAGACAAATCACCACTGTGGGTTTTCCTTGGAATGATATAAATAATATTAGTTTTATGTTAAGTAAGAGGCACTCTTATATAATTAATTAATGTTAAATAAAATCTAAGATTGCTTTATAATGACAATAATAATTGAAATGTTACACATTTCACATTTTAAAATAGGATAATGGAACATGCAAAGTTGTTGAGATATTAACCTTTTTTTAAATTATTATCTTGTGTATGTGGCAGATTCGATATGGCTAGAAAATCAATTACAAATACAATTTTTTTATTAATTTATTTATACACATTGATGGGTTGCGATTAAGTGATTTGATTATTTATTTTAATTTCAAATTAATTATTTAATATATAATAACACATCAGTTTATTTATATACATTAATACTTCATCATTTGTATATTAAATATTATGAAAGAAGTATATGATAGACTGTCGGCAAGATCAACTGATCAAATATTGACTTAATTGTGGTTTTATAAATAATCTCTAAGCAAAATCACGTATAGCTTTTGAGTAATTATATCTAGAGGTGGATTTGAGCAAACCAAACTTAAGCTTGTATCCGTTTGAGTTCAGTTCAGTTTGAAAAAAATCAAGTTAAATTAGAGTAATTCAAATTCGATTTAGCTTGAAAGAGTCATATTCAAACCTGGACTCAAACTCAACAAATTCTCTTTAAATTAGTTTGACTTCAATTTAATTTGAATTTAACTATAAGAAAACCCAAACTGAGTGTTTTGGAAAATAAAGTAAACTAAGATTAAGAGCTCAAATTGAGAGAACAAATAAATATCTCTACTTCATCTTGTAATATTCTTCATTTATACGAAGTTTTTCACCATCGTTTGCTAGTGATTTTTTCCGCATTGCGTTTTCTACGTAATTGGTGGTATTCCCAGCCTGAATTGAGTATTCGTGCATTTTGCTGTTTGTTTTTGTTTTATCTCTATGAGCAAATAAAAATTTTGACACATGTAAACACATCATTGGATGGACATGGACCATATAAATGAGTGTCATTCTGCAAGCTTTCAAGAAGAAAGACATGAACCTAACAAGCAACAATGAACTCAGCATTTCAGTGTTTTCTTTACAATAAAATCTTGAACAAAGACAGGCATATGGTACAAGATTGCCATGAGGGTGGAGTAAGGACCAGAGGAGAACCAAGCTGGGGGGTTCTTCTTCATCACCGCCGCCACCATATCCTTGGCAAACACCTCTGCAGGGATCCTCTTTAATGTTCTGTAAAAATATGCTCTCTCTTGAATAATTTCTTCAAATGGCTTGTATAGCTTCCATTCAGGCCTTTGGTTGTAGCTAGAAATGCAAGACTTTCCTATGTTGGATGTTATTGCCCCAGGGACAACATTGACCACTTCAATTCCAAAATGACCTAGTTCTAATCTGCATAAGAAATTAATATTTTTAAAAGAATTAATTTATGTTCAAAAGTGAGCATTACAATCTCATCTATGACTTTCATGTGATTGGGTTGATATTAAAAATTCCTTGTCGAATTTGAATAAGAGCTAAACGTTTTGGATTAATATAAACTTATTATTTTCCTCTTCCTTGTAGGGTTTATTAAAAGCAAATTTGTAAGGCCAGTATAAGCCAAAATAAATAATATCTTATGATTTTAAATGACTTATTATGTGTAAATTAATATAGCATTAACAGTAACATTATTTGTGAGGATATTTCTAGATACTCTTCAAGCCCTTAGACTAGAAGGTTGTATTGATGTCAAAAGTTTTATATTGAACAGGAGTTAAGGGTTTCAGGTTAATATAAACCTATTTTCTCCCTCACAAAGAGTCTTTTAAAAGCAAAACTATCTTCCCAAGCCGCTTGACTGGAGGGTTGTGTTACTGTCAAAAGTTTAACATTGAACAAAAGTCAAAGGTCTTAAATCAATATATATAAACCCATTTTCTCCCTCACAAGATGCATTTTAGAGGTAAAATCATCTCCTAGGCCCCTTGACGGAAAAGTTGGAGCTGAGACCTTTGAGTCAACATAAACAGATTGTGCCTTTTAAGATTTAAACTATGAGATCAACAAAGACCAAAATAGACAATATTTCACGACTTTACATGACTTATTGATAACATTTATGATACACAAACCTCAAAGTATCAGTGAGTGAATGAAGAGCACATTTATTTGCAACATAAACACCATTCCAGGGTGCAGGGAGGTATGCACTAGCACTTCCCACGTTCACAATCTTTCCCTTCTTTTTAGATGCCATGTGAGGAAAAACAGCTTGAACCATTCTTACAGGACCTAAAAATGGTGAGAAAAAAAGCATTAAACTGTAATTTATTAACCAAAAGAAGCAAAATTATACTTACCATAAACATTTGTATTGAAACCTAGCTCTATTTCTGATAATGGAAGCTCAACCAGGGGGCCAATACATGGAACTCCAGCATTGTTAACCAATACATCAATTCTTCCGAACTTTGCAACTACATTTTTCACACAGTTCTTCACACTTTCATCTGAAACAACATCAAGTTCATGCAGAAAGAACCCGGAATCATGCTCCAGATCTTTCATGCTTCTTTTTGACCTTGCTGTGGCCACAACATGGCACCCTTTTGAAGCAAACTCAAGAGCCAATGCGTGGCCTATTCCTCCCTGAGAACATCCTGTGATCAACACAACTGGCTTATTATCTTGAAGTTCCATTGAAATGGGTTGATTTAGGGAGAAGGGTTTCTGAGTTTTGTGTTGAAAGAGAGAGATAGATGAAGTTTTGTATTTAAAGGAAAGTGGGTGAAGAGTTGCTTCAGGAGTCAACTTTGTACGGTCAAATTTATGTACATAGAAATGTAAAATACAGCTTGAAAGATTCTGAGAAATCCATCAGTTTAGATCATTAACGTGTATTGGATTGTTTTAACTTATTGATTCGTCTTTCACGTTCCCCCACACTCCCCCACCCCCCCAATTTCCCTTGAGTTGGATGTTGTTTTTGATGGAATCGTTTTGGAATTGGTATAAGAACAATAATAAAATTATGTGTACATATTTTGAGCATTCAGTCGGGTATATAGATGTTAAGGATAAAGTAATACTCAATCATACGATAACAAATATATAATTATATATTCAAAAGTGTATATATATAATATTAGGACTAGTTCAATTCAAATTGAGTCTACATAAGGTCTAATTTAATATTAGTTTAAATATAAAAAAGTTAGTTTGACATTGACAAAATGATATTTGAATTCAGTTTGAAAATAATTTAACTTGAACTCAGAGTCAATTTGATGTGCAACTATAGAGAACATATCTGAACTGGGTCTTTATCGATTCAAATCCTATGAGTCATTGAGAAGTCATCAAGAAATTTATTTTCTCCGTTGACTTTTCTTTTTCTCCAACTTCTTTTATAATGAATTTTCTTCTTTTTCATTTTTAATTCCCTTTTTTTTTTTTATTTGATGTTTTCTAACAATTTTTCTAGAAATTTTATTGTCAGCTCGAATTAGACTTTCTAAAGTCAAGCCAAACTTGAATTAACATCTATTTAGTCTTATCTCAATTCAAATCCACTGCTAGTTGCTATGTGAATTTTGGAATGCATTTTAGGTTATAAAACAATATTCTTTATTACAAGACATGTTCACAACTTGTATTTCCATTTTAGAAAGAATCACGACTGTGGGTTTTCCTTGGAATGATATAAATAATATTAGTTTCATGTTAAGTAAGAGGTACTCTTATATAATTAATTAATGTTAAATAAAATCTAAGATTGCTTTTTAATTACAATAATAATTGAAATGTTACACATTTCACATTTTAAAATAGGACAATGGAACATGCAAAGTTGTTGATATATTAACTTATTTTTTTAATTATTATCTTGTGTATGCGGCAGATTCCATGTGGCTAAAAAATTAATTATAAATAAATATTTTTTATTAATTTATTTCTACACATCGGTGTGTGGTGATTAAGTGATTTGATTATATATTTTAATTTAAAATTAATTATTTAATTATATAATAACAAAGCGATTTATTCATATATATTAATATTTCTTCATTTCTATATTAATGAAAGAAATATATAATAGATTGCTGGCAAGATCATCTAATCAAATATTGACTTATTTGTGGTTTTATAAATAATCTCAAAGCAAAATTATGTATAGCTTTCGAGTAATTATATCTAGAGGTAGATTAAAGCAAGCCAAACTTGAGCTTGTATCAGTTCGAGTATGATTCAGTTTAAAAAAATCAAGTTTGAATTAGAGTAGTTTAAATTCGATTCAGCTTTAAAGAGTCAAGTTCAAACCTCGACTCAAGCTCAATAAATTTTCTTCAAATTTGTTTGAATTCGGTTCAATTTAAAAGGAGTTTAACTTGAATTTAACTACAAACATGCTCAGACTGAGTGTATTGGAAAATAAAGTGAACTAAGATTAAGAGCCTAAAAAGAGTACTCATGCGTTTTGCTGTTTGTTTTTGTTTTATCTCTATGAACAAATAAAAATTTTGACACATGTAAACGCAGGGATATTATTTCATTTGATGGACATGGACCATATAAATGAGTGTCATTCTGCAAGCTTTCAAGAAGAAAGGCATGAACCTAACAAGCAACAATGAACTCAGCATTTCACTGTTTTCTTTACAATAAAATCTTGAACAAAGACAGGCATATGGTACAAGATTGCCATGAGGGTGGAGTAAGGACCAGAGGAGAACCAAGCTGGGGGGTTCTTCTTCATCACCGCCGCCACCATATCCTTGGCAAACACTTCTGCAGGGATCCTCTTTAATGTTCTGTAAAAATATGCTCTCTCTTGAATGATTTCTTCAAATGGCTTGTATAGCTTCCATTCAGGCCTTTGGTTGTAGCTAGAAATGCAAGACTTCCCTATGTTGGATGTTATTGCCCCAGGGACAACATTGACCACTTCAATTCCAAAATGACCTAGTTCTAATCAGGATAAGAAATTAATAATTTTAAAAAAATTAATTTATGTTCAAAAGTGAGCATTACAATCTCATCTATGACTTTCATGTGATTGGATTGATATTAAAAATTCCTTGTCAAATTTGAATGAGAGCTAAACATTTTGGATTAAGATAAACTTATTATTTTCCTCATTCTTGTAAAGGGTTTATTAAAAGCAAATTTGTAAGGCCAGTATAAATCAAAATAAATAATATCTTATGACTTTAAATGACTTATTATGTGTAAATTAATATAACATTAACAGTAACATTATCTGTGGGGATATTTCTAGATACTCTTCAAGCCCTTAGACTGGAAGGTTGTATTGGTGTCAAAAGTCTTATATTGAACATGAGTTAAAGGTTTCAGGTTAATATAAACTTATTTTCTCCCTCACAAAGAGTCTTTTAAAAGCAAAACTATCTTCCCAGGCTCCCTGATTGGAGGGTCGTATTACTGTCAAAAGCCTAACACTGAACAAAAGTTAAAGGTCTTAAATCAATATATATATAAACCCATATTCTCCTTTGCAAGACACATTTTAGAGGTAAAACCATCTCCTAGGCCCCTTGACTGAAAGGTCAGAGCTGAGACCTTTAAGTCAATATAAATAGATTGTGTCTTTTAAGATTTAATCCATAGGATCAACAAAGACCAAAATAGACAATATTTTGCGATTTTACATGACCTATTGATAACATTTATGATACACAAACCTCAAAGTATCAGTGAGTGAATGAAGAGCACATTTATTTGCAACATAAACACCATTCCAGGGTGCAGGGAGGTATGCACTAGCACTTCCCATGTTCACAATCTTTCCCTTCTTTTTAGATGCCATGTGAGGAAAAACAGCTTGAACCATTCTTACAGGACCTATAAATGGTGAGAAAAAAAGCATTAAACTGTAATTTATTAACCAAAAGAAGCAAAATTATACTTACCATAAACATTTGTATTGAAACCTAGCTCCATTGCTGATAATGGAAGCTCAACCAGAGGGCCAATACATGGAACTCCAGCATTGTTAACCAATACATCAATTCTTCCGAACTTTGCAACTACATTTTTCACACAGTTCTTCACACTTTCATCTGAACATACATCAAGTTCCTGCAGAAAGAACCTGGGATCTTGTTCAAGATCTTGCATGGTTCTTTTTTTCCTACTTGTGGCTACAACATGGCATTGTTTTGAAGCAAACTCGCAAGCCAATGCATGGCCTATTCCGCCCTGAGAACAGCCGGTGATTAACACAACTGGCTTCTCATCTTGAAGCTCCATTGAAATGGGTTAGTGTGAGTTTTGAGTTGGATTGAAGAAAATTTAATAGAGGAAGTTGCAGTTAGTTGTCCAGCGACAGTTAGAGGGCGCATCAGGTCAGAAGGACGCGTGTAAGGATTGCTTTAGCCAATTTCGATGTCAATAATGCATGAGCATGCAGTTTTGAATATTTAATTAAATACTCAGATTGTGTGTCATCATATCATTAGATGATTTTAAATTAAAGATAAAGTAACATTCAATCACATAATATTATATAATCTAAGTATTCAATTAAACATTTAAAATTAAGTATACATAACATTGTTGTTTAAAGGTAGTTAGACTAAAGAAAAAATTTACATCATTTTATTATTAACACCAATCGAGCCACAAATAGCTCACAAGTGGCTCATGGCTCAGTTCATTTACAGCCTAATATAAACATTATAAAGAGAACAAAATGTTAGAGAGAGAAGAAACACAACAACCTAACATACACAGGGATTTGAACCTAGAACTTGATTCGATCTAGATTGAGTTGGAATATCAATCCAAGATCAATGAGCTAAGAATCAAACTCAGCTCAATAATACTGTATTGTATTATTTTGATCAACATATTTTAAAGTTTTCAAGAAGAAACACATGTATTTTGTGGAACCACATGTTGAAAGTTTACAAGAACAAACACATGAATTTTGAAGAAATTAGGCAGATTCGATAAGATGAAATAGAAAAGCCCTTACCATACAAAATTCAACCTTTCATTGTTTTTCTTACAATAAAATTATTTACAAAAAGGGGCATATGGTATAGACCTAGTCACGGTTCATGAACCAGCGGTTTCGGTTCAAAACCATCGGTTCACGGTTCAAAAAAATAGGAACCTTAAACCGAAACCATTACAAGATGGTTCATAACTAGTTTAGAACCGATGGTTCTGATTCATGGCCCCGGTTTAGATCGACATTGAACCGTCGGTTCTGATTAATGGTCCTGATTTATTTTTTAATTAATAATTATAATAATTAAAAATAAAAAAAATCTTGTGATAAAAAATCTTCTAGAAATTGATCTTCATCCACATTTGACGTAGATGAATATTGATCAAATCTCCTATCACCTAAATAATTTTCACTACTTGTCATTTTTTGATAATTAATTATGAAAGATAATGGGAAAAATAATAATAATTGATAATAAATAAAATTAATTATAGATATAAATTCTATAATTAATTATGAAATTGTATAATAGAAAAATAATAATAATTAAATTATATAAATTGAAATTGAAATTGATAAAAATAAAGAGAGAATTTAATTGAATTTCAGAGAATTTGAGTGAAAGATTGTGAGAGTATTAAGAATTGAGAGAATGAAAAATGAAAATAAATAAATGAGAGAGTTAAAAGATTGAGAGAGTATTTATAAGTAAAATTTTATATAAAAAAAAAATTAAAGGCCTAACGACCATATTGTAATTGCAAAAACATTTGCATGCAAATAAAGTTTTTTAAATTTAAAAAATAAAAAAATTTAATGATTTTTATTTAAATTTAATAAATTAAAAAAAATCAATTATTGAACCGTCAGTTCATGAACCGGCCATGAATTAGTGGTTCGACGGTTCCAAAAAAGCAAAATCAGAATCGAACCGTCAGAATTCGATTCCAATTCCAATTTCGGTTTTACACGGTCTGATTCACGGGCCAAACTAGCCCATGGCCAAGACTAATATGGTATAGGATCATCACGATGGATGAATATTGATCGGAGGAGGATCATGCCGGAGAGTTTTTCTTTGTCACTGTCGCCATGATAGCCTTTGTGAATACTTTTTTAGGGAAGGATTTTGATGTTTGATTAAACTTTGCTCTCTCTTTGATAGCTTCTTCATACGTGAAGGGAAGGATAATATGATTAATTTAACTTTTATAAACCTTTGTCATGATTTTTTTGGTTAAGGTTTTATTTGATTTTGAGTGTAAAAGTGGAATTGATGTTTCTAAACAGTACTTTGAGTAACATTTTGAAAACATACCAGAAGTGTTATTGGTTAAAAATGAGTATGATAAAATCAACCTTCTAGATACAACTGGATATAATGGACAATAGACAACCATTAGTTGAAATTTCTATTCGAAACCTTAAAGACTTGGACCAACGATCAAATGATTTCAAATCTATAAAAAATTATTTTTTGATTATCAAAGAAAGTCGGTTTGAATCTTACATTGCAACACTTTCATAACATTTATCTAGTGAAAACTAGGGGTGGATTCGAAGCGAGCTTGTTCGGGTTCGAAATGAGCTTTGCTGGAATGAGCCCGAGCTTGAGCTTGCCTTGAACGAGCCCGAGCCCAAACATGAGCCTGAATTTTAAGCAAAAAACGAATACAAACCCGAATACGAACACCAGTTAAGTGAGCCGAGCACTCAAATAAAAAAACATTTAACTTAGAACAAACGACACCGTTTGTTATTTGAAATACGAGCCCAAAACGAACCCGAGCCCGAACACACAAACCCGAGCTAAGTGCGAGCCGAACCTAACACTAAAATTATAAAACGAGCCAAATATGAATATGTGTTTAGAGAGCTCAGCGAGCTCGAGCTTGGGCTCACTGAAAACGAGCCGAAAATGAGTTGGGCCTTGTTCGGGCTCGACTTGGCTCGTATTTAGCCCTAGTGAAAACATTAGCTTTTACATAAGGGAAAAAGACTATTTCCCACCCAATTTTTAGCCTGATCTCAAAAGTATACCCACGTTTGATGAAAAACCCAAACACCTAGGGTTAGATTCAAGTCGAATCGAGCTTGAGCTCAACTTGACTTAATAATAATATAGCTCGAGCTCGTTATGCTTGAGCTTGAGTTTGGTTCAGCTCGTTTCGAATTCGAGTATTCGTTATTAAAAATAACGTCGTTTTAATACATATTAGTCAAAACGGTGTTGTTTTGTATCAAAAATTTTAATTTACAAACTTTGACAGTTAAGCTTGAGCTCGAGCTAACTTAGAGCTAGCTCGTTTCGAGCCGAGCTTGAGCTCAAACGGGCTCAGCTCAAATCCAACCCTACAAAAATCCACCTATCTCTAAATCGCCATTAAATTCTCCGTTAAATAGAGGGGTAAAACTATTATTTTACTGTTTACATTCTAGTTATATAATTTTATCGCATTTTCCCCCTCCGATTTTAAAAATTAACTTTTACGCCCATCCCTGAACTTTGAAAAGTGACTTTCACCCCACCAAATCTCTAATTTTTTTTCACTTTCCCTCCGACCACCAATAATGACATGGCTGGAGGGAGAGTGACGAGGGTTGTCTAGATCTGGACGACGGAGCGTCGTCCATTCTCTGGTCGACGAAACATCGTCCAAATTGGCTTCCTCGTCATCCAGATTTTGATGACGGTTGTCCTTCTTGGACGACGATCATTGTCCAGAGGTCATCGTCGTCCAGAGGTGGTCGACCTCTACTTCTCCGCCGTTGCCTGAAAAAGTGGTTGCATTTCATGGGGGAAAAATGAATTTTTTAAAACTTAATTCAGGGGAAAAATGTTAGTCTTTCAAATTAAACAGGAAAAAATGAGATAAAATTTTAATTATTTAATGTTATTGATAAAATGATGAATTTACCTCTTAACCCTAACAGAAAATATGTGGATGAGTCTAAACAAATTAAACTTTGAGTGGATATTTGAGTTTTTCATCAGAAGTAGGTATACTTTTGAGATAAGACTAAAACTTGAGTGGAAAATAGTCTTTTTCCCTTTACATAAATGAAATATCTCAAATATAGGCATGACTCCATCCTTTTAAGTCATGGGTCAAGTCCAAGAGAAAATGGATGGTTGAAATGAGTTTTTTACCTTAAAATAAAAAAATTAGTATTTGAGAAGGAAGAAAAAGAGGGAGTTGAGAGGCGGAGAAAATACAAATAGAACACTAGAAATTATCGTTCCTGAACTACATAAAAATTAAAAAAAAAGAGTAAGAATACTTTAAATATAAACATTTGATTAATAGATCGAATCACATAAAAATTCAATCATCACATCTATATATTTGACTCGTCTTCTTTTCGTCTCTGTATTTATTACACACGTGTACCTGACTTATTCGAGTTTTTATAAACTCTAATAGTTGCTATCATCAGCCTTTCATTGCTTTCCTTGCAATAAAATCTCTAACAAAGAGGGGCATATGGTACAAGATTGCAGCAACGGTTGAATATCGGCCGGAGGAGAACCAAGATGGGGGATTGTTCTTCATCACCGCGGCAACAGCATCTTTTGCGAACACATCTGCAGGGGTCATTTTCGATGTTTCCGAATAGCTTCCGATCTCTTTAATTCTTTCTTCGAATGGCTTGTAGAGCTTCAATTCTGGCATTTGGTTGTAGTTGGAATGGGCAGACTTTAGTATGTTGGATGTTACAGTCCCAGGGACGATGTTGATCACGTCAATTCCGAAATGCCTTAGTTCCAATCTGCATTAGTTTTTTATTTAAAAATCCTTTTAAAACTCATTATTTCATAATCAGTTTTAAAATTTTCACTTTCCCAAATGGTCTACCGAAGTGTTTATTTATTGAATTACATAAAATCTCAAAGTTGGGGTAAATTTGAGTGGAATCAAGCTTAGATTAGAGTCAATTCGAACTTAGTTTGAATTCATAAAGTTCAGTTCAAATTGGTTTGAATTAGTAAGAGAAGTCGTCTAAAAATATTGGATTTAATCCACTTATGATAAGTTGACTTGACTTATGCCGGTTTACTTAACTGCCCATAACAGTTAAGGGCAGCTGGAACTGTATTTAAAGTCCCAAAAACTGTCGCTCCAACTCCCAGCATACGCAAACCAAAAAAAAACTTTGTCTTCTTCTTAGAGTTTCTGGCTATAGAACCATATATACAGAAAGCTACAGTACAGAAAAATAAATTGTGTGCTGCAATCTGGCGAGCAGATTGCACTTAAGAGTTTATTACAATGCATTTATTAAGAATAACATACTATTTTCAATCCAAAAAATAATAAATTGATTTAAAGATTTAACAAAAATTTGGGTATGTTTACTGCAATTAATTGATTTACAGAAGTAGCATGTTTTTCTAACAAAAAACTTCGAAAAAGAAGAAAAAGGGATAATAGAGATTAAAAAGAAGAAATAAAATGAGATGAATTTGCTGATGACTTCTAAGAAACTCAATAGATTCTAGTTGGATTCAATTTGAACTCAAATTAGGTTTATTCTAACTTAAATTTGGTATATTTCTAACAAAACACCAAATCGAGACCAACTTGGCTTGACTCAGATGCAACTCTATCTCAACAACCTATTTATCGAGATTACATTTTTATCGGTAGGTTTAAAGAGATTGTTTGAGAGTGTATATTTAGGGATGGATTCTAGCAAAGTTGAGTCTGAATAAGGCCAACTCAAGTTTGACTCAGATCCATAATGATAAATTTGAGCTCCAAATGGTGCACAACAATACGGAAATGAAGCATAATTGCGCACAATAATAGAGAAAAAAAGAATAATAGCGAGAGAAAGAAAAAAAGTTGCCAGCGATACAAACTGCAACACTGACATCAATCTCGAGCTAAACTTGACGAACTAATTCTTCTTTAGTTTGAGCTCGATTCGGCTTGATTCCACCCTAAGTATATTCATTCAATAACCAGATAACGCATGAAAAAGTAACTTTCTTTTCATACAAACCTCAAGGTATCGGTGAGTGAATGAAGAGTAGATTTAGTTGCAGCATAAGTACCGGACCACGGTGAAGGGAGGGCTGCGATAATACTTCCAACATTTGCAATCTTTCCCTTTCTCCTAGCCGCCATGTGAGGAACAACAGCTTGAATCATCCTCATGGGACCTGAATATTGTCAGTAAACATGAAATTTGATTATCAGGAAAGGCAAATTCAGATCCAGAAGTGCATAGACCTCATGCCATGTATTACCTGGTGCAGTAGTTGCAGATCTAGTTACTATATTCAAAGTTTGGGATATACCTATCTGGCCAAGCTGGGCTGGGTTCCCAGTCATAAAAAAGAAAGTTTAGATCCAGATATACCATCCTTACCATAAATATTAGTGTTGAAAGTTTGCTCCATAGCTGATAAAGGAAGCTCAGCAAGAGGGCCAAAACACTGGACTCCAGCATTGTTAATCAGAATATCGATTCTTCCAAACTTTTCAATGACATTTGTCACGCAATTATTGACACTCTGATCTGAACAAACATCAAGTTCTTGCAGAAAGAATCTGTAATCGTTTTCCAGATCCTGCATGGATTTTTTTGACCTACTTGTGGCCACAACATGACACCGTTTTGAGGCAAACTCAAGTGCCAATGCATGGCCTATTCCTCCCTGAGAACACCCTGTGATCAACACTACTGGCTTCTCATCTATAAGCTCCATTGAAATTGGCTGTTTTGCAGGGGAGGGTTTTTTAGTTTTGTGCTGAAAGAAAGAGAATTGAAGGTTGAATTTAAAGAAGAAATAGAATCTTCTTCTGATTTGAACTACAAAAATTTTGAAGATTGAATAATGCCTGTTTTTATGCCTAATAAAAGTTATATTTAATTAGCTGAGATATAAGGTGAGTTGAGGGTAAGGTGCTCTACACAACCAAAGCTCACCTCTTAGAAATGGAGGGAAGCCAAATAACTACAAAAAGTTAGTTTAACAAAGCAACCAAAAAAACATCCTAATATTCTTCTCTTGAAGATCTATCACCGTTCCTATGATGATAGAGTTCAAGAAGAGAACATAAAGAGCTATACAAGATTCAAGCGCTAAATGCAAACAAATTAGCAAGCTTGAGAGCAAAAAAGACCAAAACAAGCAAAAAGGCAATAGAATGAAAGAGTGAACAATATTACCAGAGAGAAAAATGAGATGAGCTTGATCCGCATTATTAACTTAAAGTTTCAACTTAAGTTTAACTCTTTTAAACTAAATAATAGATTCGAACCCAACCAACTGGGTTCAAATCCACCCTAGCTATTTTTGATCTTTTAATGGACCACCAATGCATTACCAGAGTTGCTTCTTTAAGTGTCAACTTTCAACTGTCACTTGATTTAAGAATGCATTAAATTATTAATTATCAATTTACACATTTCACATTTTAAAAATCTGTATTGAACGTTGATAGTATTTTTATATATTCGGAAATGGAACATGCACAATTATTTTGATTTTTCACCTTGGTTTTTGTATTGTTCATGTGATATGGCTGATACAATGTGTTTTATATGAGAACAAATCCTTTTGATTCTTTGAAGAAAATTTAAAGAAGGTACATTTTTCATTGATTTTTTTCATGGCCTATTTGGCTATTCCTATCACACTAATCATATATAATAAAACTATATATACTCAGTTTAAAATATTTGAGTGAATACGTAAATGAAGTATTATCATGTAAATAAGTTATTTGAATTAATGATAAAATAATATTTAATTATATTATAATATATTATCTTAATAAATAATTAAATATTTAAAATTGAGTATATATAATATCACCCCATCATATAATATAATAATTTTATAAGTTCCAAAAATAGTGCTGTACAATATGGCCGAAATTGGTAGGTTGAAAGCTTAATATTCTAGATGAAAGACCCAATTACAAGCCCAATCTCTGTTTCCTGTTTTGAGAGATAAAAGCAAAAGGGGGAGTATTAACAAGCATAAACAGTTTGGTATATCATTATGTAATTAAATAATTAAATAAATTATTTTATTTTAAATTTTAAATTATTTAATTATATGACAACAAATGAGTTTTTTGGTATTTGTTAGTACACAATCGGTTGTATATATAGTAAATAATATATTAATTCAATTAAAATCACATCAAATAATTTGCTTCCTTGTCTAAATCCATGACCAAATTGATTATTCACAAATCTTGCATTTGTTGTGTGGAAGCGAAATGAAGGTGTTTACAGCTAAATTCAAATTAAGCCGAAGTCAAATATATGTTGACTCGAGTTCGATTTGAATCATTATAATCAATTCAAACTAACTAAAGTTTGAATTGGTTAGAAATATTATTGAAAGGTCATTAGTGAAACAGATAATATTATCCGTCAGATTAATAGAATTATCAACGGAATAAATAATGTAGGATAAATAATATCACTGCAAGATAAATAATATTAACATCATTGAAAAATGGTTCAAAGCAAACTTAAATCAAGTTAGTAGATAGAAACTTCAACTCAAATACTCAAACCGAATACTAATTCAAACTAAACTGGCACTATACCTATATAACAAGATTGATCTTTATCTCAAATTCGAAAATGCATAGTTGCGATATGCATTAGATGTAAGTTTTAAGAATAATCTAATGAGAATATTATATGGGTATATAATATATTAATTATCATAATTAGATTTTAAGTCATTTAAAAATTGGAGCCCAATGTATTAAAGTGATTAAATTTTCAACCCTTAAAATGTAACATTAATGTAAAACCCAGGTGGAGCTAGACGACGATTTTTCGGTTGTCCCAAGTAAATTGATAAGCTAGCCAAGTTAACAAGAGTTAAACCTTGTTTTTGACTCAGTCATATGAAAACCCAGTTAATTCTTTGGAGAGTGTTCAATTTATGATTGTTGAATTACGTTTCAAAAATCAAATCATTTATATATATATATCATACAGTATAATATATCTTTTAATAAAAAAATAAAAAACTTTAATTGACACATCATCATTTAAAAAATATTATAAACACCTTTAAAAATGTAAAATTTTTTATATACACCTTTATTATATTTTTATTTTCTCTAAAAAGACATATCGATCCTTATTAATATTATGTATAATATTGTATAATACATCTTATATATTGTATTAATTTGATACACTTAATAATAAATATATCTTTCACTTATATCATATATCATAAAATACTAATAATCATAGTTCAGTTTACTCCAACAAGATAGGATCTAAAGAAATTGCATGAAGAGTTGCTTCAAAGAGTAAGAAATTGCATGTGGAAGAGCCTTCATTTCTGCCTGTTATCTAGCATTTTGGGGTCATCAATAACCACGTTCATGATCAATAATTTTAGCTATTATTTTATAATTATCATAAACATTATTGGACTTGAGTGTTTGTTTAACATGGGATGCACAATGATATTACAGTAACTGTAATCCAGACATTACAGAACTTAGCCTTTCATTGCTTTTCTGGCAATAAAATCTTTAACAAAAGTGGGCATATGGTATATGACTGCCATGATGCCGGTGTATTGACCGGAGGAGAACCAAGCTGGGGGGTTGTTCTTCATCACTGCTGCTACAGTATTCTTTGCAAACTCTTCTGCAGGGGTTGACTTGTTTGTCTGTGAAAAATAGGCTCTCGCTTTGATAATTTCTTCAAATGGCTTGTATAGCTTCCATTCAGGCATCCCATTGTAGTTGGAAACAGCATTCTTTCCTATGTTGGATGTTATAGCCCCAGGGACGACATTTACGACATCAATTCCGAAATGCCTCAGTTCCAATCTGCAATAGACACAAGCAATCAATAAGCTTACAGAGATTAGCCCTTGTTGAATGAACAACTTTCAACAGAGATTACTGCTTAATCAATAGGCTTACAGAGATTAAATAAGTTCACTCAACAATGGATTATTGGCATACTAAAGTGAAAGAAAGGTTATGCTATAATCAACAAGATTGATTCGATTGAACTGTATCTGTGATATACAAACCTCAAAGTATCAGTCAGTGAATGAAGAGCACATTTAGTTGACGTGTAGACACCAGCCCATGGTGCAGGAATGTATGCGCTAACACTTCCGATGTTTACAATCTTTCCCTTCTTTCTAGATGCCATGTGGGGAACAACAGCTTGAACCATCCTCATTGGACCTAATAGAAAAGTAATCAGAAATGAAGGAGAACATTACCTTGGAGCAACAAATGTGTTAGCCAAATAAGGAGAATGATTCCATTAGATAAAGAACATAAAGAATAAGATTTAATAGCAAATGCTAATAGAACTAAGCACATGCGATGATGCGGCTTTCAGAGAGCGATATATCACCCACACATGAAACCTCAAATTTACCAAAGTTCTAAGTACATGGATAATATGAATCTCAGACATCAGCAGCATTGTCTACAATATAGTAAAACAATTCTCAATTGATTTACTTAACTATCAAGTTGGAATAGTAGCATTCACCTCAAAACCATTGCAATTTGCTTAAATAAAACCATTCTCAATCAATTATCTTACCTATTTCAGATTAAATGCATTGAATTTCGATGTATTACATGCCAGAAGCCAAGATTGCACTAAGCATTTTATGACAAGAAGTCTTTACCATCAAGCAAATTACATTGAAGAATTACTTTATACAAGTTCACAAAGACAAACTTGATGGAAATGTGTTGAAGACCACTCAAAACATTTTTCCCCTATGCTGCTTTAGGTAGTAGTTCATTCTGAAAATGTTCATTGACTGGACATGAAAGAAAGAGGACAACCAATAAACAGCTGGTGAGAAGAGGCTCTAGAAGTTCAAATGTACTGAATAATCGTTAGTTTTAGTGCAACTACGGCATAAAATAAATATTAGTTCAAGTACAACCAAAAAAATATGTGAAGTTTGGTTTTTCCTTGACAGAATCCCCTGGTGCATTTCCCTTCTTCAACTATTACCACATAATTCTTTTGTAGTTACATGTACAAGGCAGAGCCATCTACTTCTTAATTTCTTCATAATAACTCCATATATGCAATATTTCTCTGTTGCCAGTTCCAAGACCTTACAACACACATAAATCACAAATTTACAATATAGATTCCAATTAAACATTTTTTTTGGGTTCTTTATGGTACACAAAACCGTCCCCATCATTTGATTTCTAAACTTATGCAGCACTAGAACCTACTACCTTAGTAGCAAAAAATTAACTGGACATAATATCTCCCCAAAGGAATACACAATTCTGCAAAAATTACTGCTTAAAATTTTAATTATTCATCACAGACGTTCAACATTGAATCTATTCAGTAGTAATCTGAACATAAATCGACACATCCGAATATACAAACAACAAATGTAAACACAGAACTCACAGGGGCAGCCACCGTTTTCAACAACCAAATTATCAATCAGAAACATAATTAAACAAATGAAAATGAACACCAAATTAAAAAACACAGCTTAATTTTAATTACCCTTAATAGCTGCTCAAGTTTGAATCAACTTAAGAGCAATTTATAGATATAAACACCACCAATTAGGGAAAAAATTAAAAAACTCACAAAAGCAATGAAGAAAGCTAGTAAAGTTTCAATCTTCAAACACCAAACAAGTGATTATGCACACCAAATCCAAAGAAACAACCACAAGTATAACCAAATTCAAGATTCAGTTAATACCTATTCTGAGTTTAATCTATTTAGAAGCAATCAAAACATATAAAACCCACCAAAAAAAAAACCCATAAAATTTCAATCAATTACCATAAACATCCCATAAAATTTCAATCAATTACCATAAACATTGGTGTTGAAGGTGTGCTCCATAGCTGATAATGGAAGCTCTGCAAGAGGGCCAACACATTGAACTCCAGCATTATTAACTAAAACATCAATCTTTCCAAACTTTTCAACAACGTTTGCCACAACATTCTTCACACTTTCATCCGAAACAACATCAAGTTCTTGGAGGAAGAACCTCGGGTCCTGTTCAAGGTCAGCCATGGCTTTCTTGGACCTGCTGGTGGCCACCACCCGGCACCCTTTTGCAGCAAACTCACGTGCCAACGCGTGGCCTATTCCGCCCTGAGAACAACCGGTGATTAGCACCACTTGCAGCTGCTCATCTTGAGACTCCATTGAAATGGCCTGAAAAGTAAAGCTGAAGTTTCAAAGTTTTGAGGCTTTGTGGATGAATTTAAGAAGCGGTTGGTTGAAATCTCGAAGATCTCATGTACAGTGGGCCTTACCCAGTGGGGCAAGTATGCGTAACTTCCAATGTTCTTAAATTGCATGGTCTCCAATAGGCACGGCCGTGCGGCTCTATTCGGTGCGACCTATCTATCGTGTTCACGGATCGTATCAGGGTTATGACTGGCTAAATAACGGGTCATGTTAGCCCGCGACACGGTAGGATCGGATGCATGGCCTAAGCCCTCTAGGTCGTGTTTTTGTGGGACTTTAACAAACCAATTTATCATATTTTTAATTAAATATTAATTTCTTTGACTCGTCCGATTGTGTCAAATTGGCTCTTTCAATAGATTGTGAAGATTAATGATATCAATATAATATAATTAAAATTTTAAATAGGTTTTAATCATATAATTCTAATATGATTCATTGGTCTTACTACAATTAACCCATGGTTTGTTATTATTTATTCGATTTAATCCTAGTTTAATTTTGTCTACTAATTAAAACTCAATTTAGGTCTCTTAGGAAAATTTCATTAGAGAATAAATTGACCATTATATTTATAGAAAAAAGAATACTATATAGTTTTTCCAAAAACATTTTTCTTATTCTAATTTTAAAAAACAAGATGATTATTTATTTATTTGATCTTGATTCGGTGGAAAACAATAATTTTTTTATATAAAGAAAAAATAATCTTACAAATATGGAGATAAACCGCCAAATTGTATCATTCTTGTTTTTGGGTGAAAAAGACTCTTATTCATATTCTAAGCTGATGTGCACTTAAGTGATACATTTGGTTACTTATCGAGTGATTTGTGCTAACTAACAATAGAGATGGTAATTTTGATCAGATTTTAAAGATCTCGATCTTAATAGAGAGAAGATTTTCTAATAAAAGCTATAAAGGAAATGAGAACGGGGATAAAAAAAAATCTTTACAATCAGGGACGGGGATACATGTGTCTCGTCCCTGCCCCACCATCGTCTCCATCTTCATCCATTTATATTAATATATTTACTTAAAATACTAATATATTTCTATAGTTTAAGATTATTTATATTTTTTAAATTTATTTAAATTTTTATTGTATATATTAAAGTGGTTAATAGATTATATTTGTGACATTTGAAATAGTGAATTGGTTTTAATTTTACTGAATTTTGTTATTTAATATATTTTTATTGTGTTTATAGGGTATGAAGAGGAAATTTTTTCTTGTAGGTACAAGAAGAGGATTTTTCTCTGTGGGGATGGTGAGGAGACAGAGAGAGGTTTTTTTTTCGTAGGGAGGGGATAGAAAGTTATTTTCATCCATGTAAAATGGACAGGCCAAGGACAAAGATTGATATCCATTGTGGGGATGGGGATAGCCGTTGAGATCTCTTCCCTGCCCCTTCCGGTTGTCATCCCTAACTAACAACTAGTCTCCTCTTGTATGTCGTTTTTGTGAGTTTGACTAAAAATGAGTTTTCACGTATGACAAACATCATATTGAAAGACACTAGAACTTCTAGAGATAAGTCTTGAGTTCGAACCACTATCATACTTGTAAAACTCTCTAATTAATTACTTAAAAAAAAACATTATATTAAAAGAATAATATTAGGTATATTTAGGCGAAAAGGAAATTTTGCTCACAATGAATTGCGTCTTGGTTGGGACCTGCATGAGTTGGTAGTAATTCAATAATAAAGTCTGGAGGGAAGATCAGTTGGACTTTAACTTAATTAGAGTTTGGCAGGAAGTTGGTATCTTAATCATAATTAGTAATTTTCAAAACATTATTTAAAATCCCTTTTTGTTTTAATTTTCGGTTCCTTGACTATTAACACCTCGAAAACATAGTTATTAATATCTTATGGCATATGATACATATACAATAATATAATATAAAATAAATAAAAAAATAATATGTATCTTAAAATGTATAAAAAAAATATACAATATGAAAAACTTCAAATGGGTAATACTCCTAGAAAGAGGTGAATAGAGTTATCAAAAACTTTTTGACCAAATAAAATCTTTTAAGCAAATTATAATTAATTGCAACCAAACAAATAAATTCAACAAGATATTCAAATAAATACAACAATCAACAAACTCAAATAATTAAACATAAACAATATTCAATAAATTGTTAAAGCATATAACACAAAGATAAAGCATAAAGTAAAGAGATTAGGGAAAGGAAATGCTCAAGATTTATAATGGTTCGGAGGTTTCTCTTCTAAGCCTCTTACATCCACTTGTAAAGATACAAGAAAATGAATGCGAATGCAAGGCTGATACAAGAAAATGAATGTGAATGTCTCTATAAGGTTGATACAAGAAAATGAGTACAAATGTATCTTTCAAGAATTTGAGTTATGAGCCTTGGAGAGAAATTAGAGAAGAAATGATTATTAGATTTTATATTAGCAATCTCTAACCTATTCCCCATCAAAGAGTCTTCAATTTATAGTCTTGGATGATTGAAATAACTCAAATAACCGTTAGTTGGGATAATGTATCAGTTGAGTTTCAAAAATGATGTTTTGGCCCTGAAAACACGATAGGACAGACATCCTATTTTGAGAGACAGGTGTCCTCTTACATATTTTGACTTTGATAGCTTCGAAATAGTCTTCCAACTATCGAATTCTTGGAATGTGCCACCAAAAGGACAAACATCCCTTTTTGCAAGACAGACTTCCTTCTTTGCACCTTCAGAATTCAATTCTAGAAGCTTCAGACAAGAAGGGACTAGCAAGGGACCGACAGAGGAATGGGCACCCCTAATCATTTGATAAAAATTCTTGAGAGCTCTATACTTGTAATGACAAGCATGGGATGAGCAAAGGAATTGGTGTCCCATAGGGGACGAGTGCCCCACATTTGGGACGGGAGTTTCGTGTCTAAAAAAATAAAAACATAAATTTTGCCTTTTTTTTTATTATTAGAATTTTATTTCATAGACTTACTTAGCTTAATAAATATAAATTAACAACTTTGAACTTTGTTTTGGCATAATTAAAACATCTAGGGGTCCGACAAAATATAGTAAACGTATTGTGTGATATGATATTTATTTTAAATACAAATCGATACACTTTTTAAAAAAAGTAATGGTGTCATAAGGCTGTATATGAGAAATTTTAGAATTTCAAAGAGTTTTGTGATGTCTTATAAAATGATGATGTGACAATTAGAATTTGTTATTATTTTATTATCATTATTTTTTAAAAAATCTATCTTACAATACATACACAATACACAATATTAAAAATTACGTTTTTGATATATAATACTATACGTGATTCGACTATTATACTTAAAACTTTATTTCTTGAGAGAATTCAATTTTCCCCAAAAAATAAAAGAAAAGAAAATACAATCTTTCTAGAGTGAAACTAGGATTGGAGATGTTCAATTCGTGTTGGATCAAATTAGATTATATACAGTTGAAGCTTAAGCTATCTAATGGAATCAAAATTGGACCTTCCCCGATTATATGCATCTTATCATATTGAGCAATACCCCTAATACATTCTATAATTGTTTATACCCCCTAAGATACATATCATTTTCATATATGTCATATTTAGTTGTATGATACATATCATGTATCTTATGATATTAATATATATGCTTATTAGATATAAGTGAAGAAGTATATTGAATGTAGTTCAATTAGATCAATCTCTTGATGCATTGATAGTATCTAAATAAGAATAATGGACAAGCCAAATCCAACATAATGTAACCTTTAGATATAGAATAATGGACAAGCCAAAGCCAAATACACATTAGATCACACCATGTACAAAATGTGTTAATCGCTATAGCTATTAGTATTATATAATATGATATGATATATATAAAAAATTATACGTATCTTCAAGTGTTGAAAAATTTTACGAATGTCATTCTGTAAATTCTAATTTTTTATGTGTAATATCTCTGATCCAATAACCTGGCCCACTGTTACGATATTGTCTACTTTGAACACACAGTCCATCATGGTTTTGTTTTTGGGTTTTGCAACCCAAAATATGTCTTAACAGTTTAAGGAGCTCACAGAGTATTTAACCAGTCAAATTTTCTCATTACTAACCAATGTGGGATACATAGACAGAGTACAAATAGACTCAGCATCTCTCTCGTGCTTTGTCAATGTGGGATTTGTCTAAAGGTATCACACTATAAAAACAGTAAAGCGTACCAGGATTTCAAATTCAGTTCATGTTGTTGATTTGAATACATTATGAGGATCCGACATGAGTTGAGTCTTTTCCACGACACAATTTGCCTATCGCCATTTCAGTATTGCGTTTTTGAGAGACATGGTTCTCTGTGTATACAACAAATACACTTTTTTAGAGAAGTAATGTTGTGATAGAGATATATTCAAGAAAATTTAAAACTTTGGGGTGTTTAAACGATACACAATATGAAAAATTAAATTTTTGATACACGATATGATACTCGATTCAAATATCAAGGTTATTGTACATTTATTTGAAGGTAATTAAATGTCTCACACTTTAAAGACTCTGATCAACATTTCATTGTTCTCCTGGCAACAAAATCTTTAATAAAATTGGGCATGTGGTACATTATTGCCATGATGGTGGAAAATTGGCCCGTGGTGAACCAAGCCGGGGGCTTTTCCCTCAACAGAACAGCCACAGTGTCCCTTGCAAACACGTCAGCCGGGGTCGATTTTGGTGTTTGTGAAAGATATGCTCTCTCCTTGATAATCTCTTCAAATGGCTTGTACAGTTTCCATTCCGGCATGCTTTGATAGCTAGCGACAGCGGAGTTGGCTATGTTTGACTTAATAGCCCCAGGGACGACAAGGGTGACATGAATTCCAAAATGACTCAGTTCCAATCTGCATCCATAGGAAATGTTACAACAGGTTAATGAATTTATTATCGAATGATATATTATCTGTATACTCATCCATTCGAATCTATCATCGCACCTTAGAGTATCGGTCAATGAGTGAATAGTAGACTTGGTTGCAGTGTAAGTAGCAGCCCAGGGAGCTGGGAATGCTGTCCCAATACTTCCCATATTTATAATTTTGCCCCTTCTCCTGGCTGCCATGTGAGGCACAACAGCTTGTATCATCCTCAAGGGACCTAATTTTTTTTTTTTTTATCGGAAGATTTCAACAATCAGATGGGGAAAACCATATTCGAAAAGAAAAAATTACAGGAAATATATAAGGGTGTGAGTCTTAAAACTAAGCCAGATTCGATTTGAAGTCAAAAAACAGTGGGCACAGTTATTAAACCTATAACTAAACATGATAGAGGTTTAAACCTTGGTTTTCTCTATAAAGTTATAGTATTTTATCAGTTTTGTTAACACTTGAAATCACTCGTATGTTTTACTTTTAGGCCAAAGGACTATTTCCTACCCAAGGTTTGGTGGAAAGACAAAAATATACCCGCAAAAGTTCAAAGACCCAAGCACCCACTCATCCCTAAACTTTTGTTATTTTAATAAAATTATTAAAAAATATATAAATTAATCTCATTTTTTCCGAGATTTTGAAAATATAAATTTCACTATTAGGTCTCAATTTTGAAAAATGATTTTTCCACACCCAATTCCTAGGTTTTCTCCTCTTCGGCGACCACCCCCATCTTCGTCCTCCCTTCTCCCTTTGCCATCGTGGATAACTCTAATGACATGCAAAGAAGCTTTGACCAACGACCAATCGAAGACCGTCGCGTTCCATTGAATCAACTGCAGCCCGCCACATTTTTGTTACCTTCTGGTCTTCTCCTAGCCCATGGTTCTGGATGTGGCCGTCAATTTGAGCTGGCCAAGCCGAATCAATGGCCTCACTGATTCGTCTGGACAAAGACGATTTGTCTTCATCCAAACAATGACTAGTCTTCTTTGGAGAAGACGAGGCCGAAAGATGGGAGAAAGATGGTCAGACAATGCCAATTGTCGGAGAGGGAGAAGTTTCACTGGAAAATCGAAACCCTAAGGGGAAAAAGTGTATTTTTCAAAATTTAATCTTATGGGAAATTGTTAGTTTTTTAAATAAGGGAGAAAATAAGATATATCTTATTTATTTTAATATTATTAATAAAATAATAATTTTACCCTTTAACCTTAACTGAAAATTTTTGGGTGTGTGGCAATGAAGTAAACTTTGAGTGGACATTTGGGTTTTTGATCTTCCATAAGTATGTATTTGTCTTTTCACCAAACTTTAGGTGGGAAATAGTCCTTTGGCCTTTACTTTTATTCAACATTAATCTTCCTAAATTTTATTTTTAGACCTGATGGTAACAATAAAAAAGAAGAAGAATTATTGGAAATAAAAAAAGAATAGTCAGGGTAAAAGTGAAAAATAGCCAGCAAAGTGAATTCCAACACTAGCGTCAATCACGAACCGAGCTTGAGCTCAGCGAGGTGAAATTCAAAGAATAATACAACTATAATAATATTAAACTTACCAAAAACGTTGGTGTTGAAAGTATTCTGCACAGAAGCTAATGGGATCTCAGCAAGAGGGCCAACACATTGAACTCCAGCATTATTAACCAGAATATCAATTCTTCCAAATTTCTGAATAACATTTTCCACAACATTCTTCACACTTTCGTCCGAAACAACATCAAGTTCCATTACACAAAATCTGGAGGTATCATGTTCAAGATCTTGCATGGTTTTCTTTGACCTACTGGTGGCCACAACCAGGCACCCTTTTGAGGCAAATTCACGAGCCAAAGCATGGCCGATTCCGCCTTGAGAACAGCCGGTGATCAGCACGATTTGCCTCTGATCCTCCATTGAAATTTATGCTTCTTTCAAGAGAGAAGATGAAGGTTTTCTTCTTTCTTTTCAAGGAAAATGATGAGGGTCAGTTTTCAAAGGCATGCTTTATATAAAAGCTTAAAGGAAAATGTCGAAAGGGAGACATGCCGCACATGCTTACTCTATTTTTATAGAAATACATGTTGATATGATTTTTATTGGACGGACACATTAAAATCGAAACAGTAACCATATATTGTTGGGAAAGAGATCGAAGCCATAATGTTCAGAGTTAGCTTTATTTTGAGTTCGTTCATATTGGCATACAGTATGGTCAGATAATAGTTGATAAGTAAATAGTATTATTGAATGAACAAAAGAATCAATTTTAAATCAAGTTGTCAAGTAAGAGCTCTAGTTCAAAATCGACTAATTCAACCGAACTGTAAATTTAATCTAAATCAATTCAAATTCAATCTACTTATAATTTCAACTACTGTTGTCCTTTTAAGTTATGTAATTTTTAGTATTGTTGGATATAAGCCAGGTGACAACTGGCTCAGCTCGACGTAAATTCATTTAGCTCAAATTCAAATCAAGTTTAAATCAAAAGGTTCAACTCATTTTTAAAACTAATTTGAACTAG
Source organism: Mangifera indica (assembly GCF_011075055.1). Taxonomy (NCBI): domain Eukaryota; kingdom Viridiplantae; phylum Streptophyta; class Magnoliopsida; order Sapindales; family Anacardiaceae; genus Mangifera; species Mangifera indica. Next base: position 12,898,904 of record NC_058152.1, on the reverse strand, counting down.
GGTTAGAAAGAGTTCAGTTTTATTTAGCTTACGAGCTAGATGGATAACTTGATTAGTTTCAAACTTAATTTATGACTCGATTCGAATTATATTAAATAATTATTGAAACGACATTGTTTTGTCTATTATTAGATAGAACAACATCATTTTATAAATAAGTCATAAATTCGAATCATATATATGTGCCACATATTCTAATTATAAACTTAACCTGAACTCAAACCGAATTATAACAAAATCATTTTCATTCAAGCGGAACTCAAACTATCTTTAATTTTGGTTTAATAAATTCAAATCGAACTATTTTTTATTCGAACTAGAGAATGTTTAAACTCGGTTAGATTCTTATCTAGTATCCACCCCTAAATTTTAGTTCAAATATATCATTTAATCAGAATCTTGATATCTTGGAAATTAAAACTAACAAAGATAGTTCCAGAAGAGAATACATTCTGTGACGAAGAACCCTATTTGGCAAAGTTTGACAATTGAGCAAATAATTCTCGGAAAGACTGACCCAACAACTCTTGCCAGAGTACAAGAGAGAATATATATTTCAATATTTTAAATAATATTTTCATAATTGGTTGTTGGGAGAACCCATGCTTTATTTAAATTAATATGTAAGATCAAACTTTATTGATAAAAATGTGAAAATCGCTTACAATGTAATAAAAATATGAAGCACGTGCTAAATGACTTAATGTATATATTGTCCTAAAAGAAGAAAAACAACATCAAAATGGATTACAAGCATAACTTGATTGAATTTCTATCTTTAAAATGCAATTATTCAAAGTATTTAAGTATAAAGTAAATTAAAAAATACTTTTTCAAAAATAAATTAATATTTATCTACCAACTAACCATAGGAAATATATATTCGTTCCACGATTAATTGATTGGATCGAAGAATACATAACAATTTTTAATAGTTTAAATGAGTTTTATTAAATACCCAATCTAAAAGATTAAAAAGTGTTAAATGCAACCTTTAATATAAAATTAGAGATAAATTTAATTTGATAGGATCTAAATCAAGTTCGGGGTTAGCTCAAATTCATTTGAATGTATATCATGTCAATGAAGAATTGTTAATACAGTAAAAAATATCAACATAACAAATATTAGTATTGATAAGAAAAATAATATTATTAAATTAATTAATTAATTAATATTAAGTTAAACTTCAATTAAAACATTAATTTAAGGTCAATTAGTTGAGTGAAACTAACTCGATTGGCCAAATTTGTTCCAATACAATATTTTTTAAAGGAATGATAAGTGTATTCACTGTGCAGTGCAGAGGTCGTAACTATGCTATTAAAATAAAAGTGGTTGAGACATCTCCCAGAAATGTCGATATGTCCGAGTGGTTAAGGAGACAGACTTGAAATCTGTTGGGCTTCGCCCGCGCAGGTTCGAACCCTGCTGTCGACGGAAAATAGAATTTTTTAATATTTTTTATTCTATTATATCTTCACATAATTTAATATTTAATAAATAAATCTCAACACAATTCTATAAAATCTTTAGGGGCTATTCTTACATGGTTTATATACACAATTTAATTATATAAGTGATATATCATTATATGGTTAAATAATTTAAAATTAAAGATAAAATAACATATAATCATATTATGACATATTATCTATATATTCAAATTATATATTAAAAACACACATATATATATATATATATTTAAGTGTTCTCACCAGCTAGAGCCGATGTTCTAAAATCCAAACCGATTCAATCATAATTTGGTTGCATTTATCCACAAGTGTTTATTTTAAATGTCAATATTGTTGGAACTTAATCTCAATCACTATTTAACAATAAATAATAATTTTGTTTGACTGAATATTATGATTATATACATAATATCAACCACTTATATGTATACTAATACTAAATTATATAACAATGTATTATTATTAATATATATAGTTAAATTATTCTGATATTTATTTATTTGTTATTTATCCAACCACCAATGAAGAACTCGACCGGCTGTTTAACCGATTCATACCTAAAGTTGATACTATGAGAAGAGTTCATATTAATTTTTCTATGAAAGCAACCAAACCCCTTTCATTCAATCTCCAAATCTTGAACCCCACCAAGTCCTTCATATTTCCTTGGAATTTCTGCTTCAACAAATGAGACTCGCCATTTGCAGCCACCCAAGCCAGCTCCACAGCTTGAACTAAATTATTGAAAACACAAATTGAAGAGAAGGCCTGCTGGGAAATAATGCTTTGATATTCATGCTCACCACATTTCTGCTGTGGCCTCAAGTCTTGAATGTCAATGTGCGTAGCCTTTAGGGCACCAGACACAATTGCTTCGTGCACCATTTTCGTCGATGCGGACGTCCTGATAGCTCTGAGTAAGCCGGATGCCTGGCTGCCAACCGCAGAAGGTGATTTCCCGGGGCCGATTCCGAACCCAGCTAGGGTGCTGTGCGCAATATTTTCAATTTGTGGACGCATTTTGGACCAGAAATTGGGTGTAGTATCAGCATAAGAATAACCTGTTACAACAACAAATTAATCTCTATTAATTTTCTCTAATGTGAACGTCCTAATTAATTTTTATAAAATCATGTTTAATGATGGAAAAAAAATATTTTTGTGCATCCTGAAATACAACCAACTAAACGGCCGTATTGTCATATGAAGTACATAAAAAAAAAAAAAAAAAAAAAAAGACTTTTTCTCCTTTACTCGACTCTACTATTTGCTGGGTTGTCCCACATTTATGAAAAAATTATTAAGTGTTTGTTTATATATTGTGAGGGAAAATCTCAATTCTGAAGGTAGGTTTTAGAGTGAAAGAAACCTAATAACAGTTGAAACAACTTCACTCAAGAGTCTTTTAAAATGACTGGTTGACGTGAGTGATATGAAAAAGAGAGATTATTGGATTATGAGATATATCGAATCAATGACCTGATTTGTCTAAGGTAAAAGGTTGACATGAGTTGTGAGAAATGTCGAACGAAAAATTATTGGATTGGATGGATAAAAAAGGTGAATGTTAGTGTATAAAATAACTATCACCCTAAAGCTAGCTTTTGGAGTCAAAAGATGTGCAATAAGACATTTAATTGCTTATCGGTGCCAATCAAGAATGAAGCCAAGGGGGCATAGGACCCTTAATAATAAAAGTACATATAAGACTATATGAATCCAATTTTGAATATTCAATTGACAACCGGTTAAATATCCAAGAAATACTCAAAACTGTATTCACGTAGTTCTGAAATTAAACTTAAAAAAGGGTTGAAAGCATATATACTAAAACATACCAGCTACTCCCTGACTAAGCTGTTTGTAGCAAGCAAATTTCATGAAAACCCTTTCAAGTGTATCCATCATTTCGTCCTCACAACACGAAGGAAATTGGAGGCCATATAAAATCCCCGGCATCGCAAAGGCGAAGGTCCTCTTCCCAATCCGAATAACCGGAGCGTCCTTCGTGATCGGCCATTGAAGCTCATCCACCATGCAGCTCACCATCAAAACTGGGCTCCATGATTGCATGATAAGGTTCACAGCAAACCCGCCATGCCGAAGAAACCTTAACGACTTATCCTCGTCATAGTCCAACAGTAAAAGGGCGGCATTTTTCGCCTTGAAGATTTCTGTTACACTTCCATGGGAGGGCTGCATATTGCCTGAGCTAGACATGTGTGTTGATGATGATGATGGAGAGCTCATTAGGGTTTCTGAAAAAAAAAAAAATACACAATTAATAGTAAAGATAAATGAGAAATAAGGTTCAAAGAATAAATAATTTTTTGAAAATTTTTTTACTGCCAACATTCATTTTCTTGAAATCTAAATTGCCCAATTAAAGAAAGTACATAAAATTTTTGTTAGAATTCCTATATATATATATATATATGAAACCCTATTTTTTTAAGAATTCCGGGAGGTCAAGTGCCCTGCTTACCCTAATATATCTCCTATCCTTAATTAAAATCTAATTAAATATACCCAATGAGAAGATCCATATATATATAAACGAAAAATCTACTAAAATCTTAAAAAAGTGAGTGTATACATATATATGTACACATGCATGCGCGCAAAATTCCACTTAGATGTAAAAAATAAAACTTAAAAAAAACCCTAAAATGACAAAATAGAAACGGTAAATTAGATACATCAATGTATATGAAACAGAATGTTTTTTTTTTTTGTATAATGATGTAGACTTGTTGCTGAAACAATGCTCAGTGAATCGTAGCAGAGAGAAGAGGATGATTATTAATCTACAAAATACAATAAAAAATTAAAGAAATTCAAGGTTTTAGAGAGAGAGAGAGACGTACCTTGATAAAGAGGAAGAAAATTAAAGAGATTAATTTTAATAATAATAAAGAGATGTGTTGAGAGGGTAAGAAATCAATATAGAGATAAAGTGTTGTAATATCTGTGTTGTAAACTTTAAGGCTTGAATGAAAATTAATTTCTTTTATTGGTTTGCCAGAGAGAGAAAGAAAGTTTTAACCTTATTATGGAGGAATTAATTGATTACTAATTAATTACCATTTGTAATTAATAAATGTTAATTCCTTGCTTTTTCTTTTTCTGTAAGTAAAAAAATATATTAACAAATAAACAATGAGCCGGAGATGGCAACAGGAAAGGGTGAGGCCAAATATCTTATTCCCTTTTTTTTTGGTTTTTGTAAGAGATTTCAATCTTCATCTTTCACAAAAATAATAACAATTTTTTTGTCCCCTTCTCATCTTCTACCCACAAAGAAAAATCCTCTCTTTATTTCTGTACCTACAGAGAAAAATCATTTTTTGATACTTTCTAAAATACAATATAAATATGTTAATTAATAAAATTAACTAAAATTAAAACTAACTTATTTCTAATATCGCAAATAACATATGTAGACCACTTTAATATGTACAATAAAAATATAAATAAATTTGAAAAACATAAATAATATAAAATAATATAGACATGCTAGTATTTTAAATAGAGATATTAATATAAACGGTCGGAGACAAAGATAGACGTGAGGTCAGAGACAGGGTGGGGAGGGGACACATGTATCCCCTTCCTGATTACGAGAATATTTTTCGTTTTCATCCTCTTTCTCATTCTATCAGATAATCTTCTTCATGTTAAGGCGTTAAAGAGCCTAAATTTGGATTGAAATTATCATATTTACAATGAGCCTACAATAGAGACTTAGAAATAACCTAAGCTCATCCCGTCTTAATTGTCAGGATAGCAAAATAAACTAAAGCTGACCCAACATTACAACCTTAAAAAAAACCGCTAAAATCAACTATTCTTATACACCTATCAAATAGGGTTTAAGAGAGAACAAAACAACCATTATCTATGACTATCTTTACAGAAGCATTCGCAAGCCTGTTTGTCATGAGTAATGAACGAAAAAAAATCAACATTCTGGTACAACCAAGAAGATAGCGCAGCCCAGGCCAAGGGGGTGCCAGAAAACCTCTAAGGCAAGTTGGGACCTTTGACAAAATTTAAAAGCTTGCGCAGATTCTTGGGGTCCTATTGAAAGTAATTCTCAAGCCTGTTAACAAAAGCATGTAATTTGCAAAAGGAGGGCTCATGTTTATGAGCTGTCCAGGAGGAGTGCAGCAAGTTGTACCAGGAAGGCATTGCAGAATGCTGGAGAGCGTTTCTGGAGTTGCTGAACTTGGGCAATTTGCAATTTCTACAGCAGTAAAAGGGTAAGAAAGTCATTTTACATAAAATTTTCCATTATATTTTTTATTTTTAAAATGATATATGATTGGGGTGAATTGTAATTTTTAAAAATATTAGACTTGTTAATAATTTGAAGGGGTTTTGAAAATTCAAAAACTATTAGGGAGATTTTTTAAATCAATAATACTATATACATAATTTTATACACAAACAACAATATATCACCATATGATTAAGTATTATTTTATTTTTAATTTTTAACTGTCCAATTACATAATAATATATTATTATTTATGCACATAATATTGGTCTTCTGAAATTTACAAATTTTATTGGTAATTTTACATTTATATTAGATGGATAATGGATAAGAATTTTACTTTTTTAAATTTAAAGGGTAAGAATTTATCATTTCATCAAACTTTGTATGGGAAATAGTTATTTGACCAATATTCAATCATGTTATTTTATCTTTAATTTAAAATATATATACACATAATATATCATCATATGATTAAATATTATTTTATTCTTATTTCAAAATCATTTAATCACTTGATAATATACATCAAATATGTATCGATTTATGTATACAAAATTGATACACATAGTTTTATTGATTGTCCATGAGTTTGAGATGACCTTGTCATGTGTTTAATTCCATAGACTTTTATTTAGCACATGTTATCAAAAAAAATTATACATACATATTTTGAATATACGATAATGTATTAGCATGTAATTAAATTATTTTAAATTAAAAATAAAATAATACTCAATCACATAACAACACATCATTTATTATCATTTAAAAAAAAAATCCAATTCTTAGATTTTTCTAAAAGAAGAATTCCAAAGTTCAGTCTTTTTTTTTTTTTTTAAAATTTCATGTATTATTTCTGTAACTAGATTAAAGGATGCATAGACAGATGTTCACTCAATCAAAAGAATTGGGTCAACCCAAAAGGACCCCGGCCCATCTCGTGTAGCCATAGAATATGGCCCGATTTTGTGGTATCGGATCCTAACCCAAAAACTAAATCCCCTCAATTTTATGCTTCATCATCCAAAGTAATATAATATTATATGTATATTTTAAACATGGAAAATATGTTTCAAGAGAAATGTTAGATGTAACCAATTTTATCCATTTAATTATATAATTAAATAATATATTATTATATAATAAATATTATTTTATTTTTAATTTAAAATTATATTATAATATATTATTAATTTATTTAATTATCTATTAATAAAATTTTTCGTACACACTTAAATATATTTTTATATAATTAAATAATTTTAAATAAAAAATAAAATAATACATAATTATATGATAATATAACAAAATATATTTTATAAAAATTAAATCTTGTATTATATTACATATCAAAAATTTAATTTTTTATATTGTATAATACAATATAAATTTTAAAAAATAAAATAATAAAAATTTGAATTAATATGTTATCATTTAAAAAAAAAATTATAAACACTTTTAAAAATTTTAAATTTTTTATATATTTTTATTATATTATTTTTCTTTAAAAAATATTTTAATATATATTAATAATAGATATTATATTATAAAATATTAATACCTATAATATATTTATTTATATATTTAAAATAAATATAAATGCTTTGATTCTTATCCTAAATTTATAGGATTAATTAGAGGTGAAAATGATTGCTTGAAACCCATCAATTCTCTAATGGGTAAAAATAATTTTGACATTTGGAAAAACAAAAGTATTGCCTGAAAACACTTGTCAACTCCAAACCTTGAAGCAAGGAATGTCATCATTAAGAATGGCAAATCTCATATTCCCTTAAAAGAAAAACAAATATTTACCTAATAATATTAAGTGTATCTAGTATATAATTTATATATACGGTAATATATCATTATATAATTAGGTAATTTTAAAATATGTATTATCATATAATAAAAAAATACCTAATCACATAATAATATCTTATCTATGTACATAAATTATGTATCAAAAATAAATATACATAGATTTATTGATATTTACCCACAAACCAAAAAAGACCAGAAGGTTTCCAAGCAAGCAACAAAACTATAAAAAGAGAAAAAGAAAAAATTTCATCAGCACCATCACCATCTTGATCAACATCATGATGATCAAGCAGAGAAAACTCCATCAGAAGCAGCAAGGCTGAACTGGTTTTTGGGCTCCATCATCTCTTCCGCCCCATTGATGACTTTACTCTTGATTTTGTCAGCCAAATTTGAAAAATAGGAAGAAGAAGAAGAAAAATCAGAACCCATCTTCATCTTCACCTCATAAGAAGAAGAAGAAGAAGAAGCCATCTTCATGTTCATCTCCATCTTGTTTCTTTTCATTCTTCTTTCATACTCTTCTGCAACCAGCATTGCAATGTCAGCCATTCTTCCTTCTTTCTTCTCTGAGATGGTAAACTTTCCTCAGCATCCACAAGACTTCTTTTCTTTTTTGGATCTGGGTAAGGTGGATTGCTGTGGAAGATGTGTTTATTTATATAGATGTCAAATGGATAAGGCTGACAGGTTTTACACTAATTTTTTATTATTTTCTGTTGATTAGGTGGTTTTGGACATGGTTTCAATGGCTGTTAGGAAATGCACATTTTGTGTTCTGTTTTTATATGGAAGGTTTTTAATCATTTTGTTTTTTTATTTTTTATTTTTTATTTTTTATTTTTAGAAAAGGATAATATATTGGCTTGGTAGTCCTTTTTTTTCTACTCTATTACAAATTTATTGTGAAATTATTTTTTATTTGTTTATATTTGTACATGAAAATTATGTATGGATTATATCTAAATTGACATGAATAAAACCTAAAATGAGATACTTAAAAAAACAAAAAACCCGAAATGAGATTAATTTAAATTTGTAAAGATTAATTTAAAATAACCCGATTTAAGATTAATGGGTTAAAACCTTAAATTTAATTTAATCAAAAATTAATTAAAATTTAAATATTTAAATTGATTTAGACTGAGATTCATTTGGTCACATATCAATAATTTTTAATTGTGGAAAAAAGAGACACCAAAATACATTATATTAATAAGCATTTCTTCTAGAAAGCACTTTTAGCATCATCATCTTTGCTTGAACTCCAAGCTATCAAAACTTCTTTCGGTGTGAACAGCTTGGTTGTTATAATTAAATATTATTTTATTTTTAATTTAAAATTATAAAATTATATTATAATATATATTTAATTAAATTAAATTAAAATTTTATAAATATAATACAAATTTAAATTTAAAAATTCTTTTTAAAGATTTTAATATTTTTTAATTTTATTAATGTTAATAATTATAATATATCATTATTTATATATAAGTTTAGACGTATTACATATAATTAATACCTTGTTAGATTATCTCAAGTTCATAGTTCGGTAAATTTAAAGAAAGTTTTGCTTACAATATCAAACTAGATAATTTGGTTAAGACTAATGTTAAATTTTATTCGGGTTGTAATTAAAATTCATTTTAATGAATATAATGAATTGATTAATAAATAGTATTAAAATGTAATTTAACTACATCATATGGTTAAAACATATTTTAAAACTTTAATTATAATTCTACTGTCACTAATCCAGGCGTGGCTTTAGTCGGTTGTAAACAGTCGACAAAACCACATACCTAACACTCGGGAGATTATAATAAAATCAAGAATTTAAAAAAATAATAATAAACATAAAGCCACGTGGAGTTTTGTTTGGTTAAAAAAAAAAAAAGACAAAACCTTTGTTCAAACCCATATTCTAGTTTTCTCCCTTATTTTAAGACTCATTCAAAGAACCAATTCGATTGATAAACAAATTGATGATAGATCAAGTAAACGATAAATATTATTCCATCAAGCAAAATAGTGATAAAATGATTTAAGTGCATATTCAAATTAGATAGACTCAATTATAGTTTTGACAATTGCAAAATTTTACATGCAAATATTAATTTGAAAGTATGACCTAATGTAATTCATCCAATTCAATTATCTGATCAACCCAATCTAATCCAAATCAAATCGGCAAGTGCAAATAAAACAAATATAGATAAAAAATGAATTGAATTATACGAATAATGATTTTTAAACCGTACCCGATCCGACAGATACGATCGACTTGCAGGTTATCTGTTAATATTAATTTTTCATTATTTCTTTTTTGTTTTTATTATTTTAATGTATTCTTTTCTTAATTTTCAATATTTTTCTTTTTAAATATATAAGTATTTCAAGGAGGAACAAAAATTTATTTTAAATTATAAAAATGTTTTTTTTTGTAAATTTAAAATTTTTTAGCATTAAACATAAAATGAATATTTATAACAAAATATTTAGTACTCATATTTTTTAAATTTATTTTCAAAACAGCAAATTTTTTAATTTTAAGGCGGATTTAAGTACATTTTATGTCAAAAGAAGAGAAAATATGTTAAATTTATATTGAGTGTTTTGTAGTTTAATATTGAAATAGAAAAAGAAAACGAATAAAAAAAAAGGATGACCTGCAAGCATACCCAATTCGTCTGCAAAAAATTCATTACTCGTGGATACGGGTCTATAACGAGTATGAGTACAAAAATCTAAAATCTATATCCGTATTTAGACAGGTTACCCACAAGTGATCCACCCATTTTGCCATCACTACTTTTTCACTAACAACCTATATTAACATTTCAATAATGAAAACCATTGGACTATCCAAAATTAGAGCCACTTCTACTTTTCCACTAACAACATATATAACATTTCAATAATGCAAAACATTGGACTAATCCAAAATTAGAGGCTTGTCGGTGGAATATAAAACCGCAATAATCAAGGCAAAGACGACTGATTTAGCACTATGAATCTTGTCAAATCATCCAAACCCAAACTTTAAATGTGGATAAAATCAACCCTATGAACTAATCAATCATACCCAACAAACTTCAATAATTTGATACATGGTATTTATTTATCGAATTGTTGCACATGGCTGGCATATACATGACAAAGCTAAAGCTTTATTCGATCAATAATTTAATCCATTCATTACTTCTTGTGGGTCTCATCAACGTTGAAAAAAATATAAACCCTTAACAATAATAAGATTAATGTTATTTCCACCCAATTTTAAATATTCAATAAAGTATCCATACAATGTATTTTTATATGATTTGATATTATTTTATTATTAATATAAATTCTTTTAATCATATGATAACATACATAATCTAGATACACAATTTGATAATCAAAACTAGATGAACATAGTTTTATTATAACAATAATACTACACTTGAAAATTTTTCTTAATATCTTATCGGTGCAAACTGAAATTGATGTATTTTAACGAGATTGAGTAATTTTGCATAACAGATAAAACAAGCAATCAAATTACCCAATTACATGAATATGCATCAATTGGTATGAATAACTTAGTTATCTCTTAAATTATAGAAAAAACTATATGGTGAAAAATGTGCAAGGAAAAATTGGAAGACAGCCTCTAAATTTTCTACATATGGAAGTAACAAATATTTTTGTATAGAAGTTTTTGTTTTTAAAGAAGGGTTCACCTTCGATATCCAAAGTGGCCTTATGCTCTCAATCCTTGGACCAAAGTCTAAAAGTTGAATAAATGGTTTGGATGGGGAACACACTATGATGCTTTGAAGCAATTGCCAGAAGTACTTTGAGAGTGTTCTTCCAAACCAAGAAAATAAATCAATAATATTTCATGTACAAATGATAGATTTTAACAGGAACAAACAAACTAACATACCATTATATAATTTTAAATTTAAGATAAAATAAATAATTAGATTACTCAATCACGTAATGACATATCAGTTTATTTATACCCATTTATATCCACTATTTATACATGTAATATTCCATGATCCAATAGTCAAATGAAAACACAATGTATCCTCTCCAAGAAACGTCTTGAAAGTACTTCAAGACTTTTTCCAAACTTTGAGGATGTTATTTAGCTATAAATCAAAGAAAATATATAAGATTGCTATATATTCCGTCTCAGAACCTAAGATGAATAAAATTTCCAGCTTTTGTTCCTAAGCAGAGGCTTTAGATTTTCTAATTCTCTAAATCAAATCAAATCAAATGAAAATTTTCTGTGGCTGCTAAATCTCAATTATGAATGTTTTGAGCATGTCCAACACTTTCTAATTCTCTTAGTTTCCAAAAATTCAGAAAAAAACATAAGACATCGATAGCAAAGCGAAAGAGACAAGACAGAATTTAACTAACTTAATTGATATTAAGCAAAATTTCTCTGGTTCGTCCATTTGGCTAGATACTGAAGAAAAAGATCAAAGAGTTAACCATGCAAATAACAATTTTATATAAACATGTAATAGTGTGAGACAAGAAAATCATTATATGACAACAAAATCTTGGAAAGGAACATGATGACGAGAACTGGGTTAAAAGCCATGTATCATTGAAAATCCTGTTGTCAGTTATTCATGAATTTACTTAATCCAGTTTCCTTACAATCATGGAAGAGCACATTCACAATTAAGGGAGTACATGGCAAAAGAAAATACAAGGATATTTTCACAGATAATCACAGCATATTCATATATAAACTGAATATCATCAACAGTGCCTTCAAAATTTCTTACCCAGCAACTGTACAAGAATCGTGCCTCTGTATATGAGTTAAAAGCCCATGGTAGAGTGGCCTGCCGAAATAGACAAGTCAGTCCATCATTGCACTATCTTATTCTTGTCAGTCATGACAAGGACTCCTTCAAGTTCATAGGAGGCCCAGTCCTTTCAGTTGCTGAACATGCTCAGGTGGGAGAGGTGGAGGAGCCCAATCAGATCCCGTCATCTCACCATCAACATCCTCAACAACATATTCCTGGAAAGCACAAAAGAGCAAATTCACAGGAGAAACAATTCAATACATTTTACAGAAACAGTAAAAGTACATGTACAAAGAATACACATTTCCAAAAAAATATTTCAACAGCGTCAATACCCACAGCAAATAAATAAAAGGCTTTGTTGAAAACATAAAATCAAAAACCATAATTTTGTCAAGGTTTAGAACCGGCTTTAAAATATCAAATGTAAAACAAAATTGTAGAGGACATCTAACACCTGTGGACCTAACAGTCTGAAACACCTACAGATTTCATAGCTATTTGAAAACCAGAAACAAGTTATTTAAAAAAGAAAGACAGAAACACAACCTCATAACATGTGGGTGAACTTGTCAGGTACAAGTATGAATTTATACTTCTTTGTGATACTTACCTTGACCATTTGATCAGCAGTGAAATTTTACAGCTACCAGTGAGTAAAACTAAAAAGAAGATTTTCTGCAATCTCATCATACAGGTTGGTGAGTTGGTCACATTTTCCAGTTGAAGTATATTCTGGTTAGCCTTATCCAAGCAGTGGGAATATAACATTGTTAAGTGGTTGTAGGTTAGGCATCAGTTAATGAAACACTTTAACTATTGCTGCATGAGAAAAATAGGTTACAAGTCATTTTCAACCCAACTCACTTTTGTTAGCATGCGTTTTGCGAGTATATGATAATGCCGCTGCCAAATTCGTTGTCCAACCATAGTAGCCACCAAAACACTGTAAAATATGCCAATCACAGTAAACAGTCCTAAGACAATCAAAGCCATTATGAACAGTAGAGGTAGCCCTGCTTCACCAGCACCTCCTAAACAACCACATTCACTGGCTGTACTTGCACAACTTTCAAAACATGTCGTACAATCAGTCCACATACAAAGAGTTCCAGGCAAATGACAGTCCGCACATATTCTGCAATAATAACAAAATAAAATTCAACCATTTAGTTGCAACCTCTCAGATTAATCTTTCTAGTGCTCTCAGAAACCAGTATATGATAAGAAGATTTATCCATTTCTATACAAAGATAACTTTTACAAAGAATGGAAATTCTGTATTTGAAGGGCAGAGAAAACCCGATTTACAGAATCAATTACAAGACACTCTTAAAGTCCTTCAATAAATACAGCTGACAAATCCAGCATACTCTGTTTGTCTGCAAGAAGAGAATCTTCCAAAGATATCACACTATTCATCAAATAAAATGCTTTTGAAAACAGTTAGCAATCTTTCTTTTTGCATATATTACAAAGACCTTTAAAAAACTACATAAATATTTGCACATATTTTTCATTGATTCTACCTTCATGAAGCCATGGCCTTAATATTTTTGGCATTTATATTAACTCTATATGATGCTAGATAGATAGGAAGAGAGGCCTTGGTTTGTTTTGCCCTCTAGCTAGGGGCCTGTCCTAGCAATGGGTTTTCGTGTCCCTTGCCTGGCCGTCTTGTGTCGGTTGTTCTTGTTTCAAGGTGCCTGTGGGCTTCTTTGCTTTGTTTTTAATCCACACTTACTTAGCAAAAAAAAATTGTGTAAGTGTAACTCTCTCCCTCTCAACTCCTTCCCCCACTCCACACCCTTATGTGAGTGCACGTCTTCAAAAGCACACATGCATAATATGGAAAACTAAGGGAACAAACTTTTTCTTTTTTCCAGATAAAATGGGGGATAAACATTCAAATATGCTCACAAGGACATGAGTTGCTGAAAGTATCCAAGTAGAAGTGAAAAATTCAGAACCAAGAAGTTTAATCCATAACAGATTCTAACTCAATCTTACTAGATCACTCCTATCACAAGTTCTAAAAACTACCAAAAGGAAAAAGGTTTTGATCATGAACAACAATATGAATTCAAATAGACGAGACATTAAAAATAGGAATCAACTGAAGTGCAGCAACTTTATCAATCATGACAAATAATAGAGGAGGATTTTACCCAGGCTGACAGCAACAAAGACATAATTCTTGACAAGGTTGAGCCAAATCATTGCGCACTCTTCGATCATAACAAGTAATGAAGCATCCAGATAGACCCAGCAAAGCAAAAAATAGTAGTGCTCCTGTAGCCAACAACATATTTATGCGATTAAAGGCAGCCAGGGAAGCTTTAAGATTATGGCAGAAAATAAATTTGATAAAAACAGAGATATCCAAGAAATGTGCATTATGATTCATAGGCACATGGATATTCCTATTGCCATCACTGGCTAGAAGCCTAAGGAGGGTTGGTCCCAACATCTCGGTTGAAACCAAAGGGCTTAACCCTTCTATCCAGCCATTTGGATCTTTAATTTTACTAATAAGAAACTACCCAATATATGCAATTTCTGCAGTCAGCAACTTTCTGTTAAAATGAAAAGTTTAAAGTCCTCATACATCACTTAATTTTTACCCCTAAAAAGTGATTAAATCACCCAAATACAAGACCTTCTATAAAATTTATCCCAACACCAAGATGGATAACAACTTTATCTTAATAGAAATGGATAAATCACTGCCCCCTAAAATTTGGCTTCAAGACAGGTTTTGTATTTATTGTTCATGATCTTTCCTTAAGTTTTTAAGAGTAAGTAGAGATCTCCCTCTACATGCCAGAACAACACCAAGAAGTTTTATAGAAACCTACCGGGATGTTGTTGACAAAAAATGGAAACTTTATGTTCAATTTATAAAGATCAAACTTTCTAAGTGAAGGGTCCACCAAAAATTCAGCTTAATTACCAATGGTATCATTCTATGATACCATTAGCAGGACATTAATAATTCTAGTAAATCAAATAAATCCCAAAACCATTAACATGATTATGATGAAAGAAAATACAAATTGTACTATAGCACATTACCAAGACAAATATGATGAACAGCATGGCTGGTGATAAACATATATAAGCTCTTAATCAGTATTACTTTTTCAGTTTCTTGAGACTTTACCGCATATGTAGTAGAAACTGAGCTCACTATCAAAACCCCAAGCCACACGAAGCCGGGATTGCTGGTAATTATCAATTAAATACATCAAATATGCCAGTGAAGTAATCACCTGACAACAATTGATATAACAACAAGGGAATTAAAACCCAGGGTTCACAATTATCAAAGTAACAACAAAAGCAAGAGCAATAAACAAAATAATAAAGAACCAAAAACTTACAATCTGGACAACCAGAAATATAGATAAAATGTCTCTCGTCACGAAAAAGCGAAATTTCATGGTTCGCCATCGCCTATCAACAGCAACATGAACTCTCAAATGGTAAGGGGCTTTACAGGTTGTGCAATGAGCAAATGCAAACCCTTCCTGCATTGCATGTGATAGACAAAAATTAGGCACAACTAAGATGCACTGATACTAATAAGGCATAATAATAATCAACAAGAAGTAGCTACAGGGAAAAAAAAGAGCTTTAAAAAATCATAAAAAAGCTTCCTAGTATTGGTTCTTAATTAAAGTGCAGAAAATAGATGGCAACCATACCCTTATAGCTCGCCAATGATCCAAACATTCTCGGTGTACATACTTTGAAGTTCCTTTGCATTTGCAAGGAGCAATAAAATCCCTACCTGAAGAAAGTATACAAAAACCAGCTCAAATAACAGATGATCTCTCTATATTAGCTAGATACACTAAGAGTCAAAACAATAAACTCAACCCATAAATGATGATTATCATCAGGTTATCTCACCATGAACCATTTTAATTATTTTCTATCACATTTGCAGTATCAGTTAAGATTATAATCTAGAAATTGAAATATATAATAATCTTTACTAGGGATCTTGTAAATGAATTTTGTTTACAAATTATTCTTTGAAGTTCTATTCAATTTTCTGGTATTCAGAGAACCAATTTTCACTTGAACTAAAAGCAAACACATTCCCTGAAACTCCCGAATCGTTAAAACTTTATGGTGAATGAAATTTAACCAAAATCTATACAGAAAGGCAGTCTCTTTTCCTCATTAACAGTTAGCATAAGCAATTTCTGAACTAACCCCCAACTGCCAGAAGCGCTTCCAGCTACCTGAAATCACTTATTTTGTCAGTCTTATTTAACAAAACTGCTGTCCAACCACTCAACAGACAGCACCAACCACTCAACAAAACCGCTGTTCAAGACTGAATTCCCCTAAAAGAACACCAAAACGCTTTGTTTCAGATAAAATCAAAACAAATTACCATCGGTTTCGAGACAGATACGGCACTGAATTTGTTCGCCGGGGCCGGCCTCCAGATCGATCTCGCTGGGCTCCACCGGCGTCGGAGCCATAAGCGGCGACGCGTCCGATTGGTCGGCCATTGACACAAATTACAACACAAAAACACCGGCGCGAGAGAAGAAGAAGAACGAAAGATGGACTGTTTTCAGAAATTTAATCAACAAATGCTCATTTCAATCCAAATCAAAACTTTCAATTCATACATCCCCAAGAAATTTAGAATGCAATTTTAATTTATTTATTTATAAAAATATTTTGGTAATTTTGATAATTTCTCCCTCTCGGTCGCTCTCAGTGAGAGAAATATTTTCATTTTCAATGGGGGAGTTTCTGGTAGTGCAATTTGATACAATAAAAAGTTTGCTGTGGACATGGTGTGACATGTGAAATTCCTTAAGTACCCTTGGATTTTTTTTGTTTGACTGATGTGTCCCTGAATTTTTTATTAATGTAGGTTGGATGACAATTGAGAGGGTAGGACCAAATATCCTATTCTCTATCATTGTTCCCTCAAGGATATTGATCTTCATCCCTTAACCATCCTTGTTATGAGAATAACAAAAATTTTTTGTTTCATATTTATAAGAAAAAATCTTATTTCTCTTTATTTTTGTAGAAAAAAAATTTCTTTCTCATATACTTAAAATACAATATAAACATATTAAACAATAAAATTAACTAAAATTAAAACTAATCTATTATTTCATATACCACAAATAATATATTTTAAACATCTTCATATGCACAATAAAATATATAAATAATTTAAAATTATGAAAAAAAAATTATTTTAAGTAAAAATATTAATATAAAATGATGGAGATAGGAATAAAAATGAGACATAAATAACTTTATACCTGACCTGTCTCCAGTTGTAAGGATATTTTTCATCCTTGTCCCCATCCACATTCCCATCTCTATTCATGTCTTCATTCATTTCTTATTTCTATCGGAAAATCTTTTTTCTATTAGGGTCAAGACTTTAAATTCTTATTGAAATTTCCATGCATTGGCTTTATCTTGGTAAGAAATACTTGAAGGGGAGGGTCTTATAGTCCTTTCAAGTTTCATGTGAGGATAAAACTGTCTGATTAAAAGCCTAATCTAAATTGATAAACACTTTATATATTGTATTTGTGCTATTGGTGAATGGTATTCTTCTGTATTTATATACGCGTGCTTTAACATCGATAAGGTGATAACAATAAAGTTTGTACATACATTTTTGTGATGATTAACTTGAAAGCCAATCAAATTGTAAATTGATGTACAGAGGAATAGGATGATAGGGAGTTAAAAAATGAAATCATGTAGGGGTTCATTCGAACCGGTTTGAATTCAACTTTTTATTCGATTCAAATTAGTTAAATTCAAGCTGAAGCTATAATTCGATTCAAATTTTAGGGTTTTTTCATATTGTTGTTTCTGAACTCTCTATTTTTTTTCTAATGTAATTGTTTGTAATTCAAACTATTTCGAACTCAAATTCAAATTAATTATTATAAATTCGAACTAACTTCAAATTTAGTACTGTTTGAACTTAATTTAATTTGAATCCACTTCTAAAATCAGGTGAGTGAGCTAAGACGATCCGGTACGTAAATAAATACCTAGACAACATGAGGTGAAATGTAGTAAAATGTCATAGAGGATATGGTGAGAAACAAGTGAGACACTCAAAAGGAATGCAAAATTACAAAAGAAAAATCTTTCACGGCAGAATAGTTAAGTATAGAATTTAAATGTAGGTCAAGATGATTCAATTTCAAATCAAAACTCTGATAAATATATTTTGAGTGCACACACTAAAACTTTTTTATATGATCGTATTAAAGTGGGAGACATTAACAATATATCGTTAAGCTAATCTTTTTGAAACTCCTTTAAATAGATTTGAGTGAATTTGAATTTGCTCGAATTTATTAGCTATAGGTTGAACACTGTCGAATAAGATTCCTCTTAAAAACATAAAGGCCAAAAGACTTAGTCCCACCAAAAGTTTAATGTATTCTCATATTTTCATCCATAAAATTTTAAAAACTCAAACACTTACTTGTCATCTAATTTTTTTTTAAATCTTATTATTAGTATAAAAGGTAAAAATGTTAGTTAATAAATTTTTTAATTTATTTTATTTTTTTTACCTTATTTTTGAAGATTGACAGTTTTCCTCTAATTTCATTTTAAAAATTTATTTTTTCCCCATCATTTAGGATTTCCATCTTTTTTCCATTTTAGGCACCCCCAAACTTTTAAAAACTTCATTTCACTCTCTCTTAAATTTCAATTTCTGACATCCTCTCCGACGTCTTCCTTAGCTTGAGCCGAGGTGATGTTAACCTTGCCTTCCTTTTGGTGCTCAAGTTATCCTTAGGTAACAAGAAACAACAAAAAGGATTTGTCACCATGATTCTCTTCGAATTCAAGCAAGATGTTTGAGTTCCCCTCACCAATGACATCATCTCCCTCTGTTGTTTGCATTTTAGGCTTCAAAGATGTGCACCAAACCCATAAAGGAGAAATCGCATCCACAAACCCTTTCCTTCGTCAGAGGATAGCTTGAGCATCGAAGAAAAGACAAGACCAACATTAGCTCAACTCAGACAAAGGAGAAGGTCAAAGACAGAATGAGATGATGCCGAAAACTAAAGTTTAAGAGAGGGGAAACTAAAGTTTTCAAAAGTCCGGGGACAGTTGCAAATGGGAAAAAGATGAAAACCCTAAATGGTGGCAAGAAAAGTAGCTTTTTCAAAACTATATTAAGGAAAAAATTATCAATTTTCAAAACTAATTTAGAAAATTATTGGATAAATTTTTATTTTTTAAATAAAATTATTAAATAATAATTTTGTTTTCAATGCTAAAAACAAAATTTAACAGATGTTGGATAACGAATAAGTATTTAGATTTTTTAAATTTCATTAATGGAAGTTAAACATACACTAAACTTTGGGTGGGAGTAAGTCTTTTGGTCAAACAGAAAAAATATTTAGATTATCATCAATTATGTTATCAAATCTCATCAAAACAATGTAAACTTAAAATTCCTAACTAGATTTGAAAACAAAATTCTTAAACTAAAATATAATTAAAAATATTGTTACAATTTACAAAAAGTTTGTGTCTGAGCCCGGGTTCGAACCGGGGACCTCTAGTGTGTGAGACTAGCGTGATAACCAACTACACCACCCAGACGTGTTGTTAATTAAGAAACTTTTAGCAATATCAATACGACCTCACTTCGTCATCTGATATTATCTCGGTACTCACGACACTGAACTGCAACTAAAAGGAACCCGAAGTCTCGTCCTCTCAGCCTCTTTCTCGGCAACAATGGCCAAAACCACCAAAGCTAAGAAGCTCAAACCCTCCGCCGACACCAGCAGAAAGCTCACCGAAAAAGTCCTAAAAAAAGATTCCAAAAGTGTACAAAGACCCGAGAAGAACAAACCCGATACGGGAATATCGGACTCAGATTCCGAAGCCGATACCGATAAGCTGACGGCGGTTCTAGAACCCTACTCCAAAGAGCAGCTCATCAACCTTATTTCCTCCGCCGCCGTCACAAACTCTGCCCTCTACCACCACCTACAAGCGGCGGCCGACCGCGAGGTAACACACCGGAAAATCTTCGTCCACGGACTCGGGTGGGACACTACGCCTGAGACGTTGAAATCCGTGTTTGATATTTTCGGCGAGATCGAGGATTTGAAGCTCGTGATGGATAGAGTGACCGGAAAGGCAAAAGGGTTCGCTTTTATCGTTTTTAAAACCAGAAAATCTGCTGAGAAAGCGCTCCAAAATCCTCAGAAAAAGATCAACAACCGAATCGTGTCGTGGCAGCTGGCTTCTGTGGGCCCCACGGCTTCTGCAGCCGCCGCCGCGGCTAAGGAGGGAAAGGAACATGATAATAGTAATACTAATAACAACAGTACTAGTAATAACAGTAATGGGATTGGGGAAAGAAAGATTTATGTCAGTAATGTACCGAGGGATGTTGATAAGGAGAAATTGAAGGAGTTCTTTGAAAGATTTGGGGAGATCGAAACAGGGCCGTTTGGGTTCGATGTGAACACTGGCAAGTCAAGAGGGTTTGCCATTTTTGTGTACAAGACTGCGGAGGGTTTGAGAAAGGCCTTAGAGGAACCGGTGAAGGTGTTTCAAGGTCACCAATTGCATTGCCAGAAAGCAGCTGAAGGGAAGAACAAGAATTTTAATAAGGCTTATTCATCTGTACAAGTATGTGTCGAAATTTACAATTTTACAATGTCTTTTACTTGTAGGTTTTTCCTTTTATTGTTGTTACAAGTTTTAGATTGTTTGTTGTGGTTGATGGTGTTCAAAGTTTGCATTTTTATATTTTTAAAGTGAATTTATTTAGTTACACTTGTCTCAGAGATTGATAATATGAGCTTTAGGTTGTTGTTGCAATGTTAGGTTATATGTTATATTTGATGTCGTTAAAAATTTATATTTCATATGTTACAAGTGAAATTTACTAAGTTATGCATGTCTGCAAATTCGATATTACAATTTCTGACTGCATATGATAAGAAGATTTAGATTGTATGTTATAGTTAATGGATTTAAAAGTTAGGTATTTTGTATGTTATGATCGCAATTTTCTGAGTTATTCATGTTTGAAGAAGTTTGATATTATCAGTTTTATGCTATGCTGCATATGATTAGATACACAGGTGTTGTTGCAAGTTTTAGATCTTATGTTATAGTTGATGTGTGTTTAAGGTTTGTGTTTTTTTTGAGTTTGTAGCATTACGTATACAATAGAAATTATATTGCTAGCAATAGTAATGGTATTTGTTTAGTACTAATAGTCTCAAGGTTTATGTTATAAGTCTTACCAGCATGGTAAAATTTATTCTGAAGGCAAGAATAGCAATAACTATGAGGTGCTGATTCTGCAGGGACAACAAACGGTGCAAGGGCAGCAAATGGTGCAAAGAAATCATCAGGGGCAGGGCCAAGGCCTAGGGCAAATACAGGATCAGAGTCAGATGCTTGCTGCCATAGCGGCTGCACAGAATTTGGCATTGTTTGGGCAGCATCCAGGATTGAATCCGGTTTATGGAGGATTATTTGCGAATCCTGGATTGATTAATCCTATGGTGGCTGGGGCATTGAATCAAGCTGTTGTGCCTTCTAGCCATGTGCCTGTGGGTACAGTAGGTGGTTTAGGATCATATGGGACTGGTCAGAGTTTGCAACATGTTTATCCTAATGCACAGGGTAAAACTCATGGGACTGGTGGGTCTTTTCCTGGTTATACATCATTCTACATGTGGTATGATTTACAAATATCTTTGTTTCATTTTTTTTGTGGTTTTTATGTGTTGTTTTCTGTGAATTTAGGGGCATTTGTTTCATGATTTCAAATCTATCGTCAAAACCTTGGATCCACTTTAAAAATCTCAATATTATTCGCAGTGTTTCTTTAAAATATATTTGATATTATCAAAAATACTGTTTTCAATGTTAAACTATGAAAAATATAGAAAGCAACATTCTTTTTCGTTTTCAACTTTTGCAATAGCATTTACATTGCATCTGAAAACTATGTCTGGAAATGTATTAAGTTTTCATAAAATTTTTGATATCTTATTATTGTTAGATTAAAGAATCATGTTACAATCTAAACCAAATGAATCCTTAAGGTTTTGTGCAAGTATAGTTTTGATTATTGCAAAAGTCATGTGCAATGTTTGTTGGTTTAATATTCATTTATGGTCAATTTATAATTACAAAATATTTGACTAATTTCTCCTTTTTTTTTTTTTTGTGACATTGATTTAATCAGATTTTGTGATTGTAGTGGATTACTTCTTGTGGTTTTTATATTTTCATATTTATATTCCCTCCTAGCATCTTTTGCACTATTCATCCAATGATTTCTTTTCTTGTTATTAACCCAGATTTTCAAATTATTTTTCAAGGCTTGCTCTGTTTGGTTTCGATCTGGTTCTGATAATTATCTTGCTTCTCAATGATACTTTTAACTTGTTTGTTCATGTTTCTGCTATACCCCTTTGTTTTTAAGATTTAGTTTTTAATTCTATTTCTCTTTTTCTGTCTTTCACTTTTTTCAAAACCATTGAATTACCGTGGGAGATTGTAACAGTTCATGTTTTGGAATCTTCCATGTATTTTTTTCCCTACAATTCCTCATATTCTTGTGTAAACTCTGCTGGGAAGTTACAAAATTGCAATCTTTATTTTTGCATAAAATTAGCCCTGGGCCCCTCTCATGCTCAATGATGCCTTCATCCTTGTAAAAACTCTTAACATCTTTATTATTGTTTCTGTCAGATAGCACCATCATCTTGATTCCTCTTCTTCCTGGACTTATCTTTCCCTACTTTGAGCTTCACTCTATACACAGATGCCATTGTATTTTTTTTATGGCAAAGGAATCTTCTCATGTCATTTTGTGATTTTTCCCAATGTGTTTTTGCAAGAGTGCTTTCTTAGCCCTTTTTCTTTCTTCAACTTACTTTTTTTGGCTCATGGAATGATCACACTATTAATTACTTTGGCTAATATTTGGACTTTCTTACTGTTTTGGTTGGGTTAATACCACATGCTCAAGCTTTTTTTCTGAGATTTCATCTGCCTTCATGTTTTATTTGGCACTTCAAAGCATTACTTAAAAAATTTTATGATGTTATTGGAGAGGCCAGTTTTATTTTTGTGTTATTTTATTGTCATTACATGTTTGGGTTGTGTACTTGCAGATGATTTTCAGCCGAGCTTAGAGGAACGATATTCATGGCACTTTGGGGGGTTTTTATCTAGTTTTTCTATGGTTCAATAGTGAAGTTTGAACTTTTCATATACTTCATACTTTTGAATTTACCCAAGCTTGGCTGGAACTTGGTGGGCCTTTTCTTCTTCTTTCACCTTATCTTGTTTTTTCTTTCTCTTTTTTCTTGTTTCACCTTCGTATCCTTATATTCTTCTTCTTCATAATGACTTTCTTGGGACTTCTTATCTTGTAAGAATTTGTGACTTTTGGTATTTCTTAAGTAAAATTTCTTTACATTTACAGCCTACATTTATCTTCAATATTCTGTTTTTTTTTTTTCAATTTTAAAGTATATTTGAATGTCATATTTAAGAATTTTTTTCGCAATCATTTCCATGATTGTTTGGCCTGTGATTTGCTGCCAAGTTTTCTGTATTTTATCAGATATCATTTATTTTTTTAAAAGATGTTAATTAATTTGTTTTAGTCGAATCTTAGTCCCTGTTACATTTATTATTTGCTCATTCTGGCATTTTTCTAACATGTAATATATTTCTTGGAATGAAGATGGTTTTAAGCTCTAATTTGGTTTAAAGGATACCTTTGCAGCAGTTTTCTCTTTGTTGGTTTTTGTTCATATTCATCATAATTTTCTGTATATGTTTTTTTTTTTTTTTGGCTTATCTGATTTCCAGTTAGTTTTTTTTGGATCTAATATGTTTTAGAGCACTTGCAAGTACATAAGTGTATTTAAATAGCCAAAAGCATGCTTTTGTCAATTTTAAGTATTTTGGTTCAAGTAGAGAAACCCTTCTTATTTCTTCGTAAAGCTTTGCCAAATGTGGTTATGCTTGAATTGGTAAACCCTTCTTATTCGTCAATTTTAAGTTTTTTGTCGAATGTGTTTATGCTTGAATTTTTTTCTATTTACAGTCTTCAAAATACATCCAAAACTAGTTTTGAGGTTCAATCTTTGTTATTCTCTTGATACATTCATTTGTTTACTTATTCATGCACGAAAAAAAAAAGGTAAATTATTTCACAAATGAGCTTAGTTTTGTTGAGCTCACCATTTATGTGTTGATATTTTGTTTAAACATAGTTTTTATACGTTTTCCTTTTGTTAAGAGCATTTATATTTGAGTTTATGTTTAATCTTCTAAAAATTAAAAATTTTTAATGCATGTTCAAGTAAGAGATTTATACGTACATTTGCTTTCTTATTCAAGCATGAAAAAGAACTTTAACTTTATTTTGCAATTGAGATTTATTTGAGTTGAGAGTTGGACATTTACAAGGTTCTTTAACTAGTTTGAACATGGTTTAATCTTTTGAGAGGTGAAGAAAATTTTTGCATTTTGAAGTGAGAAACTTATTTGTTAAGTCTTTTGATACGAATGCAAGCTTGAAAAATGAAGGTAAACTATTTCATGATCGAGTTTTAGTTGAGTTGAGTCCGGTTCATCGGATATATCATTTGTTGATTTGTTTAGAGATAGTTGTTATACATATTTCTTTTGTTGAAAACATTTGTATTCGGGTTTTGATACATCAATAATACTTTATGTACAAACAGTTGGATATTAAACAATTACGAACAAACTGATGTATCTGCAAAATAAACAATTAGAGCAACTAATCATATAATAATATGTTTGTATTTGTGAGCATCCACCATTTTTACATGTAGTATAATTTTTTATACATACATTCGTTCATTTTCTCAAGCATGACAATGAAGGTAAAGTAATTTCACATTCAAGCTCTAGTTGAATCAAGTCTGTCCATACGCGGTTTTCTTAATTTGGTTAGAGATAATTTTTTTTAGGTTTCCATTTGTTACAAACATCCTAATGTGTGTTTATGTTAATGTTTAAAGATTTATGCATTAATAGACACTTCTTCAAGTTATTATTGTTCGTCGTGATATCGATTCAGTAACATTATCATGCACATTCGAACCGTAGATCATTTTAGAGTTTCGTTTATATGTTGATCTAACGGTGGCAACCTTACTTTCTGCAGATTATTATACAAGTTTGTAAGTGCCCTTTTTGGTAACATAAGAGTATA